>NW_027183756.1:0-78023 GCF_041296385.1 Aphelocoma coerulescens | reverse complement strand
CCCCCCCCAGACCCCCCATTTCCCCCCAGACCCCCCCAATTCCCCTTCAGGACCCCCCCCAGACCCCCCAGTTTCCCCCAGACCCCCCATTCCCAGACCCCCCCAGGACCCCCCAATTTCCCCAAGACCCCCAGACCCCCCCAATTTCCCCAGGACCCCCCAGACCCCCCCAATTTCCCCTCAGGACCCCCCCAATTCCCCCAATTTCCCCAGGACCCCCCCAGTTCTCCCCAGTTTCCCCCAGGACCCCCCCCAGACCCCCCATTTCCCCCCAGACCCCCCCAATTCCCCCTCAGGACCTCCCCCAGACCCCCAGTTTCCCCCAGACCCCCAATTTCTCTCAGGACCCCCCCAGACCCCCCCAATTCCCCTCAGGACCCTCCCCAGACCCGCCCAGTTCCCCCAAGACCCCCTCCAGACCCCCCCAATTTCCCCAGGACCCCCCCAGACCCCCCCAATTTCCCTCCGGACCCCCCCAGACCCCCCCAGTTTCCCTCAGGACACCCCAGACCCCCCCAATTCCCCCTCAACTCCCCCCAGGACCCCCCCAATTTCCCCCAAGACCCCCCAATTCCCCCAATTTCCCAGGACCCCCCAGTTCTCCCAGTTTCCCCCCCAGGACCCCCCCACAGACCCTCCATTTCCCCCCAGACCCCCCCAATTCCCCCTCAGGACCCCCCCAGACCCCCCCAATTTCCCCAGGACCCCCCCAGACCCCCCCAATTCTCCTCACGACCCCCCCAGACTCCCCCAATTCTCTCAGGACCCCCCCAGGCCCCCCAATTTCCCCAGGACCCCCCCAGTTCTCCCCAGTTTCCCCCCCAGGACCCCCCCCAGACCCCCCATTTCCCCCCAGACCCCCCCAATTCCCCCTCAGGACCCCCCCCAGACCCCCCAGTTTCCCCCAGACCCCCAATTTCTCTCAGGACCCCCCAGACCCCCCTAATTCCCCCTCAGGACCCCCCCCAGACCCCCTAATTCCCCCTCAGGACCCCCCCAGCCCCCCCCAATTTCCCTCAGGACCCCCCCAGACCCCCCCAATTCCCCCTCAGGACCCCCCCAATTTCCCCCGGGACCCCCCCTGACCCCCCGTGTCCCCCCTCCCCCCCAGGCCGGGGTCTGTCCCCAGCTCCGGGTGCTGGAGCTGGACCAGAGTTTGGGGGGGCCCGGCCCCCCCCTCCCGCTGCCCCTGGAGCGGCTGCAGGCGGCCTGTCCCCTGCTGCAGGTACCCCAAAACCCCCCGGGACCCCCAAAACCCCTCGGGACCCCCCAAAACCCCCTGGGACCCCAAAACCCCCCGGGACCCCCCAAAACCCACCCGGGACCCCCCAAAACCCCCCGGGGACCCCAAAACCCCCCGGGACCCCCCAAAACGCCCCCGGGACCCCCCAAAACCCCCGGGGACCCCAAAACCCCCCAGGACCCCTCTGGGACCCCCCAAAACGCCCCGGGACCCCCCAAAACCCCCCCGGGGACCCCAAAACCCCCCGGGACCCCCCAAAACCCCCCCGGGGACCCCAAAACCTTCCGGGACCCCCCAAAACCCCCCGGGACCCCCCAAAACCCCTGGGACCCCAAAATCCCACCTGGACACCCCCCAAAATCCTCTCGGGACCCCCAAAATCCCCCTGGGACACCCCAAACCCCCCCCCAAATCCACGGGGACCCCCCCAAACCACCCGGGACCCCAAATCCCCCCGGGAGCCCCAAAACTTCCCCAGCCCATCCCCCCCGGGGGCCCCCCCGGGGACCCCAAAAACGCCCCGGGACCCCCCCAAAACACCCTGGGACCCCCGGGACCCCCCCAAAACCCACAGGAACCCCCCCGGGACCCCCAAAACCCCCCCAGGGACCCCAAATTCCACCAGGACACCCCAAAAACCTCCCGGGACCCCCAAATTCTCCAGGGATGCCCCAAAACACCTCCGAGACCCCCAAAACCCTTTAGGACACCCCCAATTCCAGGGAGGACCCCAAACCCGCCCCGGGACCCCCCCCTAAATCCCGGGGAGACCCCAAAACCCCCCCCAGGAACCCCCAAATCTGGGGGGGACCCCAAAACCCTTCAGGGCACCCCCAAATCCTCCCTGGGACCCCCCCCAAAAACTCCCAACCGCCCCCCCCAAATCCAGAGGTGCCCCCCCCACCCATGAGTGACCCCTGGGTGCCCCCCCACCCCATGAGTGACCCCTGGGTGCCCCTTTGAGTGACCCCTGGGTGCCCCCCCACCCATGAGTGACCCCTGGGTGCCCCTTTGAGTGACCCCTGGGTGCCCCCCCACGCCATGAGTGACCCCTGGGTGCCCCCCCACCCATGAGTGACCCCCGGGTGCCCCTTTGAGTGACCCCTGGGTGCCCCCCCACCCATGAGTGACCCCCGGGTGCCCCTTTGAGTGACCCCTGGGTGCCCCCCCACCCATGAGTGACCCCTGGGTGCCCCCCCCACCCTTGAGTGACCCCTGGGTGCCCCTTTGAGTGACCCCTGGGTGCCCCCCCACCCCATAAATGACCCCTGGGTGCCCCCCCACCCCATGAGTGACCCCCCCCACCCCTTTGAGTGACCCCTGGGTGCCCCCCCCCACCCCTTGAGTGACCCCTGGGTGCCCCTTTGAGTGACCCCTGGGTGCCCCCCCACCCATGAGTGACCCCTGGGTGCCCCCCCACCCCATGAGTGACCCCCCGACTCCTGGGTGCCCCCCCAGGTGCCCCCCCCACCCATGAGTGACCCCTGGGTGCCCCTTTGAGTGACCCCTGGGTGCCCCCCCACCCCATGAGTGACCCCTGGGTGCCCCCCCCACCCCATGAGTGACCCCCCCCACCCCTTTGAGTGACCCCTGGGTGCCCCCCCACTCCTTTGAGTGACCCCTGGGTGCTCCCCCCACCCTATGAGCGCCCCCCCCAGACCCCTGGGTGCCCCTTTGAGTGACCCCTGGGTGCCCCCCCCACCCATGAGTGACCCCTGGGTGCCCCTTTGAGTGACCCCTGGGTGCCCCCCCACCCATGAGTGACCCCTGGGTGCCCCCCCCACCCCATAAATGACCCCTGGGTGCCCCCCCCACTCCTTTGAGTGACCCCTGGGTGCCCCTTTGAGTGACCCCTGGGTGCCCCCCCACCCTTGAGTGACCCCTGGGTGCCCCTTTGAGTGACCCCTGGGTGCCCCCCCACCCCATGAGTGACCCCTGGGTGCCCCTTTGAGTGACCCCTGGGTGCCCCCCCACCCCATGAGTGACCCCCCCCACCCCTTTGAGTGACCCCTGGGTGCCCCTTTGAGTGACCCCTGGGTGCCCCCCCCTCCATGAGTGACCCCTGGGTGCCCCCCCCACTCCTTTGAGTGACCCCTGGGTGCCCCCCCCACCCATGAGTGACCCCTGGGTGCCCCTTTGAGTGACCCCTGGGTGCCCCCCCACCCCATGAGTGACCCCCCGACTCCTGGGTGCCCCCCCAGGTGCCCCCCCCACCCATGAGTGACCCCTGGGTGCCCCTTTGAGTGACCCCTGGGTGCCCCCCCACCCCATGAGTGACCCCTGGGTGCCCCCCCCACCCCATGAGTGACCCCCCCCACCCCTTTGAGTGACCCCTGGGTGCCCCCCCACTCCTTTGAGTGACCCCTGGGTGCTCCCCCCACCCTATGAGCGCCCCCCCCCAGACCCCTGGGTGCCCCTTTGAGTGACCCCTGGGTGCCCCCCCACCCATGAGTGACCCCTGGGTGCCCCTTTGAGTGACCCCTGGGTGCCCCCCCCCACCCGTGCGTGACCCCTGGGTGCCCCCCCACCCATGAGTGACCCCTGGGTGCTCCCCCCCCACCCATGAGTGACCCCTGGGTGCCCCCCCCCACCCGTGCGTGACCCCTGGGTGCCCCCCACCCATGAGTGACCCCTGGGTGCCCCCCCACCCATGAGTGACCCCTGGGTGACCCCCACCCATGAGTGACGCCCCCCCCACCCCTTTGAGTGACCCCTGGGTGCCCCCCCCCACCCCCTGAGTGACCCCCGGGTGCCCCTTTGAGTGACCCCTGGGTGCCCCCCCACCCCATGAGTGACCCCTGGGTGCCCCCCCACCCCATGAGCGCCCCCCCCCAGACCCCTGGGTGCCCCCCCAGGTGCCCCCCCCCCACTTGCTCCCCTCCCCCCCCAGGTGCTGCGGCTGGGGGGGGCCCTGTGGGTGCCCCCGCGCTGCGCCCCCCCCGCGCCCCCCCCCCGGCTTCCCCCGGCTGCGGGAATTGGGGCTGGGGGACCCCGGCGGGGGGGGGCGGCGGCGCGGGGGGGGGGGATGGGCTCCTGCGGCGCCTCCTGCGCGGGACCCCCCCCCTGAGGGCGCTGGAGCTGCGGGGGTGTCCCCGCGTCACCCCCCAGGGGCTGCTGGCGCTGCCCTGCCCAGGTGAGGCACGGGGGGGGGGGGGCACACCTGGGGACACACCTGGGGGCACGGGGACACACCTGGGGGGGCGCGGGGACACCTGGGGGGGCGGGGAGATACCTGGGGGGGCGGGGACACACCTGGGGGGCACGGGGACACCTGGGGGCACGGGGACACCTGGGAGGCAGGAAGGGGACAGGGACACACCTGGGGGGGCGGGGAGGGCACAGGGACACACCTGGGGGGGGCGGGGACACACCTGGGGGGCAGGGAGGGCACAGGGACACACCTGGGGGGCACTGGGACACACCTGGGGGGGGACAGGGACACACCTGGGGGGCAGGAAGGGGACAGGGACACACCTGGGGGGGCGGAGACACACCTGGGGGGGCACGGGGACACACCTGGGGGGCAGGGAGGGGACAGGGACACACCTGGGGGGCAGGAAGGGGACAGGGACACACCTGGGGGGGCACGGGGACACACCTGGGGGGGCAGGAAGGGGACAGGGACACACCTGGGGGGGGCACGGGGACACCTGGGGGGGCGGGGACACATCTGGGGGGGGCAGGAAGGGGACAGGGACACACCTGGCGGGGGCGAGGACACACCTGGGGGGGCGGGGACACACCTGGGGGGCAGGGAGGGGACAGGGACACACCTGGGGGGCAGGAAGGGGACAGGGACACACCTGGGGGGGGCGGAGACACACCTGGGGGGGCACGGGGACTCACCTGGGGGGGCAGGAAGGGGACAGGGACACGCCTGGGGGGGCACGGGGACACACCTGGGGGGGCAGGAAGGGGACAGGGACACACCTGGGGGGGCAGGGACACACCTGGGGGGGGCTGGGACACACCTGGGGGGGCGGGGACACACCTGGGGGGGCAGGGACACACCTGGGGGGGGCGGGGACACATCTGGGGGGGCGGGGAGGATACAGGGACACACCTGGGGGGGGCACAGGGACACACCTGGGGGGGGCGGGGACACACCTGGGGGGCAAGAAGGGGACAGGGACACACCTGGGGGGGCGGAGACACACCTGGGGGGGCACGGGGACACACCTGGGGGGGCAGGGAGGGGACAGGGACACACCTGGGGGGGCGGGGACACACCTGGGGTGCGGGGAGGGGACAAGGACACACCTGGGGGGGCACGGGGACACACCTGGGGGGGGACAGGGACACACCTGGGGGGCAGGGAGGGGACAGGAACACACCTGGGGGGGCACAGGGACACACCTGGGGGGCAGGGAGGGGACAAGGACACACCTGGGGGGGCACAGGGACACACCTGGGGGGCGGGGAGGGGACAAGGACACACCTGGGGGGGCACGGGGACACACCTGGGGGGGGACAGGGACACACCTGGGGGGCAGGGAGGGGACAGGAACACACCTGGGGGGGCACAGGGACACACCTGGGGGGCGGGGAAGGTACAGGGACACACCTGGGGGCACTGGGACACACCTGGGGGGGGACAGGGACACACCTGGGGGGCAGGAAGGGGACAGGGACACACCTGGGGGGGCACGGGGACTCACCTGGGGGGGCGGAGACACACCTGGGGGGCAGGGAGGGGACAGGGACACACCTGGGGGGGACGGGGGTGGGGCATGGGGGCGGGGGGGGGAGGGGAAGTGTCGTGACGTGTCGTGATGTACCACGCTCTGTCGCTGTCCCCGGCCCTGGAGCGCCTGTCCCTGTCCGTGTCACCTGTGCCATTGTCACACCCTGTCCGTGTCACCTGTCCCTGTGCCATTGTCACACCCTGTCACCTGTCCGTGTCACCTGTCCGTGTGCCATTGTCACACTGTCACCTGTCCGTGTCTCTGTGCCGTTGTCACACTGTCACCTGTCCCTGTCCGTGTCCCTGTGCCATTGTCACACCCTGTCACCTGTCCCTGTCCGTGTCCCTGTGCCGTTGTCACCTGTCCTTGTCCCTGTCACCTGTCCCCTGTGCCGTTGTCACACACTGTTACCTGTCCGTGTCACCTGTCCGTGTCCCTGTGCCATTGTCACACCCTGTCCGTGTCACCTGTCCGTGTCACCTGTCCGTGTTCCTGTGCCATTGTCCCACTGTCACCTGTCCTTGTCCGTGTCACCTGTCCCCTGTGCCGTTGTCACACCCTGTCCCTGTCTGTGTCACCTGTCCCACTGTCCCACTGTCCCCTGTCCCACTGTCCCCTGTCCCCAGCCCTGGAGCGCCTGTCCGTGGCGGTGCCCCCGGGCTGTCCCTGTCCCTGTCCCACTGTCCCACTGTCACCTGTCCCTGTCCCACTGTCCCACTGTCCCCTGTCCCACTGTCCCACTGTCCCCTGTCCCTGTCCCACTGTCCCACTGTCCCCCTGTCCCACTGTCGCTGTCCCCAGCCCTGGAGCGCCCGTCCGTGGCGGTGCCCCCGGGCTGTCCCTGTCCCACTGTCCCACTGTCCCTGTCCCCTGTCCCACTGTCCCACTGTCCCACTGTCCCCTGTCCCTGTCCCACTGTCCCACTGTCCCCCTGTCCCACTGTCCCACTGTCCCACTGTCCCCTGTCCCTGTACTCCTGTCCCACTGTCCCCTGTCCCACTGTCCCCCTGTCCCCCTGTCCCACTGTCCCCTGTCCCCTGTCCCTGTCCCACTGTCCCACTGTCCCCTGTCCCCTGTCCCTGTCCCACTGTCCCACTGTCCCACACTGTCCCACTGTCCCCTGTCCCTGTACTCCTGTCCCACTGTCCCCTGTCCCACTGTCCCACTGTCCCCTGTCCCTGTCCCGCTGTCACACTGTCCCACTGTCCCACTGTCCCCCTGTCCCACTGTCCCCTGTCCCACTGTCCCACTGTCCCACTGTCCCCTGTCCCACTGTCCCACTGTCCCTGTCCCACTGTCCCCTGTCCCACTGTCCCACTGTCCCCTGTCCCTGTCCCACTGTCCCACTGTCCCACTGTCCCACTGTCCCACTGTCCCCTGTCCCTGTCCCACTGTCCCCTGTCCCACTGTCCCACTGTCCCCTGTCCCTGTCCCACTGTCCCACTGTCCCACTGTCCCCTGTCCCACTGTCCCCTGTCCCTGTCCCACTGTCCCACTGTCCCACTGTCCCACTGTCCCCTGTCCCTGTCCCACTGTCCCACTGTCGCTGTCCCCAGCCCTGGAGCGCCTGTCCGTGGCGGTGCCCCCGGGCTGTCCCTGTCCCACTGTCCCACTGTCCCCTGTCCCACTGTCCCACTGTCCCCTGTCCCTGTCCCACTGTCCCACTGTCCCACTGTCCCACTGTCCCACTGTCCCCTGTCCCTGTCCCACTGTCCCACTGTCCCACTGTCCCACTGTCCCACACTGTCCCACTGTCCCCTGTCCCTGTACTCCTGTCCCACTGTCCCCTGTCCCACTGTCCCCCTGTCCCCCTGTCCCACTGTCCCCTGTCCCTGTCCCACTGTCCCCTGTCCCACTGTCCCACTGTCCCACTGTCCCACTGTCCCACTGTCCCCTGTCCCTGTCCCACTGTCCCCCTGTCCCCCTGTCCCACTGTCCCCTGTCCCTGTCCCACTGTCCCCTGTCCCACTGTCCCACTGTCCCACTGTCCCACTGTCCCACTGTCCCACTGTCCCTGTCCCACTGTCCCACTGTCCCACTGTCACCTGTCCCTGTCCCACTGTCCCACTGTCCCCTGTCCCACTGTCCCCTGTCCCACTGTCCCACTGTCCCCTGTCCCTGTCCCACTGTCCCAGTGTCGCTGTCCCCAGCCCTGGAGCGCCTGTCCGTGGCGGTGCCCCCGGGCTGTCCCTGTCCCACTGTCCCCTGTCCCACTGTCCCACTGTCCCACTGTCCCACACTGTCCCACTGTCCCCTGTCCCACTGTCCCACTGTCCCACTGTCCCCTGTCCCTGTCCCACTGTCCCACTGTCCCACTGTCCCACTGTCCCCTGTCCCTGTCCCACTGTCCCACTGTCCCACTGTCACCTGTCCCTGTCCCACTGTCCCACTGTCCCCTGTCCCACTGTCCCACTGTCCCCTGTCCCTGTCCCACTGTCCCCCTGTCCCTGTCCCACTGTCCCCTGTCCCACTGTCCCACTGTCCCACTGTCCCACTGTCCCACTGTCCCCTGTCCCACTGTCCCCTGTCCCTGTCCCACTGTCCCACTGTCCCCTGTCCCTGTCCCACTGTCCCACTGTCCCCAGCCCTGGAGCGCCCGTCCGTGGCGGTGCCCCCGGGCTGTCCCTGTCCCACTGTCCCACTGTCCCCTGTCCCACTGTCCCACTGTCCCCTGTCCCTGTCCCACTGTCCCACTGTCCCACTGTCCCACTGTCCCCCTGTCCCACTGTCCCCTGTCCCACTGTCCCACTGTCCCACTGTCCCCTGTCCCACTGTCCCACTGTCCCCCTGTCCCACTGTCCCCTGTCCCACTGTCCCACTGTCCCCTGTCCCTGTCCCACTGTCCCACTGTCCCACTGTCCCACTGTCCCACTGTCCCCTGTCCCTGTCCCACTGTCCCACTGTCCCACTGTCCCACTGTCCCACACTGTCCCACTGTCCCCTGTCCCTGTACTCCTGTCCCACTGTCCCCTGTCCCACTGTCCCCCTGTCCCCCTGTCCCACTGTCCCCTGTCCCACTGTCCCCCTGTCCCCCTGTCCCACTGTCCCCTGTCCCTGTCCCACTGTCCCCTGTCCCACTGTCCCCTGTCCCACTGTCCCACTGTCCCACTGTCCCCCTGTCCCACTGTCCCACTGTCCCCAGCCCTGGAGCGCCTGTCCGTGGCGGTGCCCCCGGGCTGTCCCTGTCCCACTGTCCCCCTGTCCCACTGTCCCCTGTCCCACTGTCCCACTGTCCCACTGTCCCCCTGTCCCACTGTCCCACTGTCCCCAGCCCTGGAGCGCCTGTCCGTGGCGGTGCCCCCGGGCTGTCCCTGTCCCACTGTCCCCCTGTCCCACTGTCCCCTGTCCCACTGTCCCGCTGTCCCCAGCCCTGGAGCGCCTGTCCGTGGCGGTGCCCCCGGGCTGTCCCTGTCCCACTGTCCCACTGTCCCCTGTCCCTGTGCCACTGTCCCACTGTCCCACTGTCCCACTGTCCCACTGTCCCACTGTCCCCTGTCCCTGTCCCACTGTCCCCTGTCCCACTGTCCCACTGTCCCCTGTCCCTGTCCCACTGTCCCACTGTCCCCTGTCCCCTGTCCCACTGTCCCCTGTCCCTGTCCCACTGTCCCACTGTCGCTGTCCCCAGCCCTGGAGCGCCTGTCCGTGGCGGTGCCCCCGGGCTGTCCCTGTCCCACTGTCCCACTGTCCCTGTCCCCTGTCCCACTGTCCCACTGTCCCACTGTCCCCCTGTCCCACTGTCCCACTGTCCCACTGTCCCACTGTCCCACTGTCGCTGTCCCCAGCCCTGGAGCGCCTGTCCGTGGCGGTGCCCCCGGGCTGTCCCTGTCCCACTGTCCCACTGTCCCTGTCCCACTGTCCCACTGTCCCACTGTCCCACTGTCCCCAGCCCTGGAGCGCCTGTCCGTGGCGGTGCCCCCGGGCTGTCCCTGTCCCACTGTCCCTGTCCCACTGTCCCACTGTCCCTGTCCCCAGCCCTGGAGCGCCTGTCCGTGGCGGTGCCCCCGGGCTGTCCCACGCTGCCCCCCCGGCCCGGGGGGGTGTCCTGGGGGGCGGTGACCCGGCGGTGGCACCGGACCCTGCGGGAGCTGGACCTGAGCGGCCGCCGCGACCCCGACCTGGGGGGGGCCTTGGCCGCCTTTGGCCCCCGCGACCCCCTGAGGGTCCTGAACCTCGCCGGGACCCCCGTGACCGCCCAGGAGCTCAGGTACCACACGGGGATACGGGGGGGACATCGGGGACATGGGGGGGATACGGGGGGGACATCGGGGACATGGGGGGACATGGAGGACACGGGGGGACACGGGGACATGGGGGGGCAGAGGGATATGGGGACCCTCGTGACTCCCCAGCAGCTCAGGGGACACTCTGGGGGTGTAGGGGACACTCGGGGGTCACTCTGGGGGGCTCAGGGGTCACTCTGGGGGTGCAGGGGACACTCGGGGGTCACTCTGGGGGGTCAGGGGACACTCGGGGGGTGCAGGGGACACTCGGGGGTCACTCTGGGGGGCTCAGGGGTCACTCGGGGGTCACTCTGGGGGGTCAGGGGACACTCGGGGGTCACTCTGGGGGGCTCGGGGGTCACTCGGGGGTCACTCTGGGGGTTCAGGGGACACTCGGGGGTCACTCTGGGGAGCTCAGGGGGAGCTCGGGGGTCTCAGGGGGGCTCGGGGGTCACTCTGGGGGTGCAGGGGACACTCGGGGGTCACTCAGGGGGGTTCGGGGGTCACTCTGGGGGTGCAGGGGACACTCGGGGGTCACTCTGGGGGGTCAGGGGACACTCGGGGGGTGCAGGGGACACTCGGGGGTCACTCTGGGGGGCTCAGGGGTCACTCGGGGGTCACTCTGGGGGGTCAGGGGACACTCGGGGGTCACTCGGGAGGGCTCAGGGGTCACTCGGGGGTCACTCTGGGGGTGTAGGGGTCACTCGGGGGTCACTCTGGGGAGCTCAGGGGGAGCTCGGGGGTCTCAGGGGGGCTCGGGGGTCACTCTGGGGGGCGCAGGGGTCACTCGGGGGTCACTCTGGGGGGTCAGGGGACACTCGGGGGTCACTCGGGAGGGCTCAGGGGTCACTCGGGGGTCACTCTGGGGGTGTAGGGGTCACTCGGGGGTCACTCTGGGGAGCTCAGGGGGAGCTCGGGGGTCTCAGGGGGGCTCGGGGGTCACTCTGGGGGGCGCAGGGGTCACTCGGGGGTCACTCTGGGGGGTCAGGGGACACTCGGGGGTCACTCTGGGGGGCTCGGGGGTCACTCGGGGGTCACTCTGGGGGTTCAGGGGACACTCGGGGGTCACTCTGGGGAGCTCAGGGGGAGCTCGGGGGTCTCAGGGGGGCTCGGGGGTCACTCTGGGGGTGCAGGGGACACTCGGGGGTCACTCAGGGGGGTTCGGGGGTCACTCTGGGGGTGCAGGGGACACTCGGGGGGGTCACTCAGGGGGGTTGAGGGGTCACTCTGGGGGGGTCAGGGGTCACTCTGGGGGGGTCACTCGGGGGGGCTCAGGGGTCACTCTGGGGGACTTCGGGGTCACTCTGGGCAGGTCACTCAGGGGGTGGTCACTCGGGGGGGTCACTCTGGGGGTGCAGGCAACACTCGGGGGTCACTCTGGGAGCTCAGGGGCCACTCTGGGGGACTCTGGGGTCACTCAGGGGGGGTCACTCGGGGGGGTCCCTCAGGGTGGTCACTCGGGGGGGTCACTCAGGGTGGTCACTCAGGGGGTGGTCACTCGGGGTGGTCACTCAGGGGGTGGTCACTCGGGGTGGTCACTCAGGGGGCTCACTCAGGGTGGTCACTCTGGGGGTCACTCAGGGGGTCACTCTGGGGGGGTCACTCTGGGGGGGTCAGGGCTCACTCGGGGGGCTCACTCAGGGGGGTCCCTCAGGGGGCTCACTCAGGGGGGGTCCCTCAGGGGATGGTCACTCGGGGGGCTCACTCAGGGGGGTCCCTCAGGGGGTGGTCACTCAGGGGGTCACTCTGGGGGGGTCAGGGCTCACTCGGGGTGGTCACTCAGGGGGATCCCTCAGGGGGCTCACTCAGGGGGGTCCCTCAGGGGATGGTCACTCGGGGGCTCACTCAGGGGGGTCCCTCAGGGGGTGGTCACTCAGGGGGTCACTCTGGGGGGGTCAGGGCTCACTCGGGGTGGTCACTCAGGGGGGTCCCTCAGGGGTGGTCACTCTGGGGGTCACCGGGGGGGTCAGGGCTCACTCGGGGTGGTCACTCGGGGGCTCACTCAGGGGGGTCACTCGGGGTGGTCCCTCAGGGGTGGTCACTGGGGGGCTCACTCAGGGGGGTCACTCGGGGTGGTCCCTCAGGGGTGGTCCCTCAGGGGTGGTCCCTCAGGGGTGGTCACTGGGGTGGTCACTCAGGGGGTCACTCTGGGGGGGTCAGTGCTCGGGGTGGTCACTCAGGGGGGTCACTCGGGGTGGTCCCTCAGGGGGGTCACTCGGGGTGGTCCCTCAGGGGGTGGTCACTCGGGGGCTCACTCAGGGGGGTCCCTCAGGGGTGGTCACTCGGGGGCTCACTCAGGGGGGTCCCTCAGGGGTGGTCACTCTGGGGGTCACCGGGGGGGTCACTCGGGGGGGTCACTCGGGGGGGTCCCTCAGGGGGTGGTCACTCAGGGGGTCACTCTGGGGGGGTCAGGGCTCACTCGGGGTGGTCACTCAGGGGGTCCCTCAGGGGGTGGTCCCTCAGGGGGGTCCCTCAGGGGGTGGTCACTCAGGGGGTCGCTCTGGGGGGGTCAGGGCTCACTCGGGGGGGTCACTCAGGGGGGTCCCTCAGGGTGGTCACTCGGGGGCTCACTCAGGGGGGTCCCTCAGGGGGTGGTCCCTCAGGGGGTGGTCACTGGGGGGGTCAGCGGGGGGGTCACGCTGCCGCCCCGTGTCGCAGCCCGCTGCTGGCCTGTGGCCACCTGCGGCTCCTGGACCTGTCCTCGTGCCGCCGCCTCCCCCGCGGCACCAAGCGGCCGCACCGGGGCCGGGGGGCGGTGCTGCGGCTGCTGCGGGGCCTGGCCGGGGCCGGCCCCCCCGACAGGAGCCCCCCGCAGCCCGGGACCCCCCCCGAGCCTGCGACCACCCCCCCCGGCCGCGGCCGAGACGAAGAGGAGCCCCCAGACCCCGAACCCCGCGCTGCGGAGAGCCCCCCCCCCCCCCAAAAAAAGGAGCCCCCCCCCGGGGAGGAACCCCCCCCCCGTGAGGACCCCAATTATGAGCCCCCCCCAAAGAGGAGATCCCCCCAAAGGGGAGCCCCCCCCCTTAAAAGGAGGCCTCCCACAATGAGGAGCCCCCCCACCCCCCCGGCCCAAAGGAGGAGACCCCCGTGAAGAGACCCCCAAAGAGGAGACCCCCCCCAGAAAAAGACACCCCCCCAAACAATGAGAAGCCCCCCCGGTGCTGCCCCCTCCCCCACAACGACCCCTCCCCAATAACACCCCCACCCCCCCAAACGAGGGCCCCCCCAAGGAGCCCCTCCCCGAGCCCCCCCCCCCAAAAACTTCGGAGGGCGCGACCCCTCCCCAAATCCCCTCCCCGCCCCCCCTTTTTGTAACCCCCCCTTTTTATAGCCCCCCCTTTTTGTACACCCCCCCCTTTTTGTCCCCCCCTATTTTTGTACCCCTCTTTTTGTACCCCCCCCTTTTTGTACCCCCCTATTTTTGTACCCCCCCCTTTTTGTACCCCCATTTTGGGGGGGGGGTCTCCCCCGGTGCTGCAATAAAGGGGCTCCCCCCTCCCCTCCCCCTCAATCCAGGGAGGTCCCCCAAATTCTGTGCCCCCCCCTCCCTCCCCCCCCCCCGTGGATTTGGGCAGGGGGGAGGGGCAGTGGGGGAGGGGCCGGGGGGCCGCAGCCGGGCGGGGGGAGGGGCCCGGGGGGGCTCTGATGGGCCCCTCCCCCCCCCAGCTGCGGCTCGGGGACCCCCACGGGGGGGGGAGGGGGGGTTGTGTCCCCCCCCCGGGGTCGTTTGTCACCCGCCGGCGGCAGCCGCGTCATTTGCATATTAATGAGGTTTAATGAGGCAAGGCGGCCCCGCCCCCCACCCGGGACCACCCCCCCCCCAGCCAGCTGCGGCCCGGGGGGGGGAGGGGGGACGCACAGGGCTGGGGGGGGGCAGAACCCAGCGGGGCAAGCTCGGAGCCCTCGTGGGCAAGCTCAGAATTCACCCAGGCAAGCTCAGAATTCACCTGGGCAAGCTCGGAGCCCTCGTGGGCAAGCTCAGAATTCACCTGGGCAAGCTCAGAATTCACCTGGGCAAGCTCGGAGCCCTCGTGGGCAAGCTCAGAATTCACCCGGGCAAGCTCGGAGCCCTCGTGGGCAAGCTCAGAATTCACCTGGGCAAGCTCAGAATTCACCCGGGCAAGCTCGGAGCCCTCGTGGGCAAGCTCAGAATTCACCTGGGCAAGCTCAGAATTCACCTGGGCAAGCTCGGAGCCCTCGTGGGCAACCCCAACAGCCACCTGGGCAAGCTCAGAATTCACCCGGGCAAGCTCAGAATTCACCTGGGCAAGCTCGGAGCCGTCGTGGGCAAGCTCAGAATTCACCCAGGCAAGCTCAGAATTCACCTGGGCAAGCTCGGAGCCCTCGTGGGCAAGCTCAGAATTCACCTGGGCAAGCTCAGAATTCACCTGGGCAAGCTCGGAGCTCCCCGGGCAACCCCAACAGCCACCTGGGCAAGCTCAGAATTCACCTGGGCAAGCTCGGAGCCACCCCGGGCAACCCCCAATAGCCACCTGGGCAAGCTCAGTTCCCACCTGGGCAAGCTCAGAATTCACCTGGGCAGCCTTAGAGCCCTCGTGGGCACCCTCAGCTCCCACCTGGGCAACCTCAGCTCCCACCTGGGCAAGCCCGGAGCCCCCCTGGGCAAGCTCAGTTCCCACCTGGGCAAGCTCGGACCCATCCCGGGCAACCCCCAGCAGCTACCTGGGCAACCTCAGCTCCCACCTGGGCAAGCCCGGAGTCCCCCAGGCAAGTTCAGTTCCCACCTGGGCAAGCTCGGAACCCCCCTGGGCAAGCTCGGAGCTCCCTGGGCAAGCTCGAAACCCCCCTGGGCAACCTCAGCTCCCACCTGGGCCAGGTCAGAGCCCCCCTGGGCAACCGCAGCACCACCTGGGCAACCTCAGAATTCACCTGGGCAACCCCTAACAGCCACCTGGGCAACCTCAGCTCCCACCTGGGCAAGCCCGGACCCCCCTGGGCAACCTCAGCTCCCACCTGGGCAACCTCAGCTCCCACCTGGGCAAGCCCGGACCCCCTGGGCAACCTCAGCCTCACCTGGGCAACCTCAGCTCCCACCTGGGCAACCTCAGCTCCCACCTGGGCAACCCCAGCACCACCTGGGCAACCTCAAAGTCCACCTGGGCAACCTGAACCCTCCCCCCCCCCCCCGTGTCACAGCGGGTGCTGGCAGCCCCTCCCCCACCGCGCCGCTTAATCAGATGGTAATGAGATGCTAATTAGATGTTAATGAGATGCAAATGAGCCCCGCTGATTGCCCGCAGCGCCGCGGGGTGGGGGAGGGGCGGGGAGCCCCCGGCGGGGGGAGGGGCTCACCTGGGGCCCACCTGCCCCCAAGGGGGGGGGAGGGGAGGGGGGAACGGGCCCCTCCCCCACCGCCCCAAATCCCGGGGATTCCCGGGATTCCCCCCCCAATTCCCCAAATTTTGGGATTCTCCCGGCTCCCAACCCCCCCCCAGTTCCCCAAATTTTGGGATTCTCCCGGCTCCCAACCCCCCCCCAGTTCCCCAATTTTGGGATTCTCCCAGCTCCTATCGCCCCCCAATTCTGCCCCCCAATTTCTCCGCCCCCTCCCCAAATTTTGGGATTCTCCCGGCTCCCAACCCCCCCCCAATTTCCCAAATTTTGGGATTCTCCCAGCTCCTATAACCCCCCAATTCCTCCGCCCCCTCCCCAAATTTTGGGATTCTCCCGGTTCCTATCCCCCCCCCAAACCCCCCCAATTCCCCAAATTTTGGGATTCTCCCAGCTCCTAACCCCCCCCAATTCCCCAAATTTTGGGATTCTCCCGGCTCCTATCGCCCCCCCCCCCCCAAATTTTGGGAATCTCCCGGCTCCCAACCCCCCCAATTCTCCCCTCCCAATTTCCCAAATTTTGGGATTCTCCCGGCTCCCAACACCCCCCCCAATTCCCCAAATTTTGGGATTCTCCCGGCTCCCAACACCCCCCCCAATTCCCCAAATTTTGGGATTCTCCCGGCTCCCAACCCCCCCCCCAATTCCCCAAATTTTGGGATTCTCCCAGCTCCTATCACCCCCCAATTCCTCCGCCCCCTCCCCAAATTTTGGGATTCTCCCGGTTCCTATCCCCCCCCCCAAACCCCCCCAATTCCCCAAATTTTGGGATTCTCCCAGCTCCTAACCCCCCCCAATTCCCCAAATTTTGGGATTCTCCCAGCTCCTATCGCCCCCCCAATTCCCCAAATTTTGGGATTCTCCCGGCTTCTATCGCCCCCCAAACCCCCCCCAGTTCCCTAAATTTTGGGCTTCTCCCAGCTCCTAACCCCCCCAATTCTGCCCCCAGTTCCTCCGCCCCCTCCTCAAATTTTGGGATTCTCCCGGCTCCCAGCGCCCCCCAATTCCCCTCCCCCCAAATTTTGGGATTCTCCCGGTTCCTATCCCCCCCAACCCCCCCCCCTCCAATTCCCCAAATTTTGGGATTCTCCCGGCTCCCACCCCCCCCCAAACCTCCCCAGTTTCCCAAATTTTGGGATTCTCCCGGCTCCCAACCTCCCCCCAATTCCCCAAATTTTGGGATTCTCCCGGCTCCCAACCCCCCCCAGTTCCCCAAATTTTGGGAATCTCCCGGTTCCCAACACCCTCCCCCCAGTTCCCCAAATTTTGGGATTCTCCCGGCTCCCAACCCCCCCCACCTCCCCAAATTTTGGGATTCTCCCGGCTCCCAACCCCCCCCAATTCCCCAAATTTTGGGATTCTCCCGGTTCCTATCGCCCCCCCAATTCCCCAAATTTTGGGATTCTCCCGGTTCCTATCGCCCCCCCAATTCCCCAAATTTTGGGATTCTCCCGGCCCCTATCGCCTCCCCCCAAATTTTGGGATTCTCCCGGCTCCCATCCCCTCCCAACCCCCCCCAATTCCCCACATTTTGGGATTCTCCCGGCCCCTATCGCCTCCCCCCAAATTTTGGGATTCTCCCTGCTCCTCCTCTCACCCCCCCACCCCCCCTATCCCAGCCTCCCCCTCTCCTCCCCTCCCCCTCCCAATTCCCAATTTCCCCCCCCCCCCCTCAAATCCTGGGATTCCCCCCCCAACCCCACCCCCCCCCGCCCTCTCCCCGCGGTGGGCGGGGGGGTCCCTCTTGCCCCTCCCCCCTCCCCGCCCCGGGGGGCGTTCCCCGCCCGCCCCCCCCCCCGTTCCCCGCGGCCGCTGCCCCCCCCCCGGTTCCGCTGCCCCGTTATAAGCGCGGGGCCGGCGCTGAGCGCTCACACGCTCGGCCCGAGCGCCGCGGCCCCGCGCCCCCTCCCGCACCCCCATCCCGCAGCCCCCCCCCATCCATCCATCCACCCACCCCCCCCCACCGCCCCCCCCACCCCCCCCGCCGCCCGCGGTCCCGCCCCCCCCCCTCTCCGCCGCCGCCGCTGTCCGCGGTGCTGAACGGGCGCTGCCCGCGGTGCTGACCGCTCGCCCCCCCCCCCCCCCCACATCCCCCCCCGCTCTCCCCGGGACCCCCGCGCCGGGACCACCCCCCCCCACCCCCCCTCGGGGTTTCCCCGCCCCCCCGCGCCGGTGCCGACCCCGCCGGTCCATGCCCGATCGCGGGGGGGGTCCGGGAGCCGCCGGGCGCGGCCTCAACGACACCGACACGGCGGCGGCGGCGGCGGCGGCGGCTGCGGGCGGCCCCGGCCCGGAGCTGGGCGGCCGCGCCCGCCGCACAAAGCCGTAGCTCGGTTCAGCAACCCCCCCCCCCCCCGCCGCTCCCCTCCGCCCGCCGCCGCCGCCGCCCGGGGGGGGCCCTTTGTGGCGGCGGGGGCCGGGCCCGGTCCCCGGAGGAACCATGCCCAGGTCGTTCCTGGTGAAGAAGGTGAAGCTCGATGACTTCCCCGCCGGCCTCGACGCCCCGTACGGCCGCGCCCGGGCGGATTTCGGCTCCCGGCTGCACGAGAAGGGTAAATACCGAGCGCCGGGCCCCGCCGGGCCCCGCGGGGCCCCCCCACCACCCCCCCCCCCCAACCTTGGCCGGGAACCGCCGCATTCCGCCGCGCTGCCGCCGCCGGGCACGGGGGTGACGGCGCCGAACCGGGGCGGGACCGGGCCGGGACCGGGGCGGAACCGGGGCAGAAGCGGGAGGCGAGCGGGCGGGCCGGTCCCCGGCGCTGCCCTTTGTCTGCGGGAGCCAAGTTCAAGGGCACGCGGCGGCGGCGGCGCGGAGCCCCCCGCGGCCCCACCGCCGTCGTCCCCGTTGTCCCCGTTGTCCCCGTCCTCCCCATGCCGGCCTTTGTGCGGAGCGCGGCCCCGGCCGGGCCCGGTGCGGCGGCGGCGGCGGCTGCGGCGCGTTGCGTAACCGGGACCGGCGGAACCGCCGCAGCCGCACCGGGCCCGGCCCGGCCCCGCCGTGACCTTGAGCGGGGCCGGGGCAGCGGCGGCGGGCGGGGAATGCGGGAATGCGGGAGCGGGGATGGCGGCGGCCCCGGGAATGCGGGCAGCGGCGGGGACAGGCGCAGGGAAGGGACGGGCGGAGAGCGGCGGCGATGCGGGGAAGGGATGGGGACGCGGGAGGCAGGGACGGGGACGGCGGCAAGGGAAGGGACAGCGGGTGAGGGCAGCGGTGGGACAGGGAGAGCCGGGACGGGCACGGGGCCAGCGAGAAGGGAAGGGACAGGAGAGAACGGCGGCGATGCGGGCAGGGATGGGGACGGAGGAAGGAGGGAGCGGGGCTGCGGGCAGGGACGGGGACAGGGGACAGCGACTGCGGGGACAGGAACTGCGGGCACAGCGCGGGGACAGGAGTGGGGGGACAAGGACAAGGGGAGGGAGAGGTGCGGGGATGGGGACGGGGACAAGGGACAGGGAGACTGAGGGCAGGGATGGGGACGGGGATGCGGGGACAGGGGACAGAGCAGAGATGCGGGCGGCGACGGGGGACGGGGACTGCGGGGATGGGGACAGGCGACAGCGGCCGGGACTGCGGGGACAGGGACTGCGGAGACGGGGACAAGGGAGAGGGCAGGAGGATGCGTGCGGGGACAGGGACAGCAACGGGGACAGGGACAGGGACAAGGGGAGGGACAGGAGCCAGCGGCAGGGATGGGGACAGGAATGCGGGGACAGGGCAGAGATGCGGGCAGCGATGGGGACAGAGACTGCGGGGACGGGGACAAGGGAAGGGACAGGAGCCAGCGGCAGGGATGCAGGCAGAGATGGGGACAGGGGACAGCGACAGGGGTCGGGACTGCGGGGACAGGGACGGGGATGGAGACAGGGATGGGGACAGCGTGAGGAGCAGGGGACAGGGACAAGGGAAGGGACAGGGAGCCAATGGCAGCGACGGGGACGGGGACACGGACGGGGATGGGGACAGGGGGCTGCGGGAAGGGACAGGGGCGGGACAGGGACACGGGAAGGGACAGAGACAAGGGATGAAGGGCAGGGATGGGGACAGGTGACAGGGGCAGGGGGCTGCGGGCTGGGACAGGGACAAGGGACAGGGACAAGGGACAGGGACCGGATGCGGACAGGGGGCTGCGGGCGGGGAAAGGGAAGGGACAGGGATGGAGAGAGAGCTGGGGGATGAGGGCAGAGAGAGGGACAGGGACAGGACAGGGACAGGGACAGGACAGAGACAGGACAGGGACAGGACAGGGACAGGACAGGGACAGGACAGGGGGCTACGGGCAGGGACAGGACAGGGACAAGGGAAGGGACCGGAACTACCGGCGGGGACACGGACGGGGAGCTGCGGCAGGAACAAGGACAGGGACGGGGACAAGGGAAGGGACAGGGACAGGGTGTGAGGGCAGGGTCAGGGACAGGGGACAGGGATGGGACAGGGAGCTGCGGGCAGGGAAAGGGGCGGGACAGGAGCGGGGGCAGGGACAGAGGCTGCGGGAAGGGACGGGGTTGGGAGAAGGGGCTGCGGGCAGGGGCGGGACGGGGACAGGGACCGGGACAGGTCTGGGGGGAGGGCGGTGGGTGTGGGGGGGGTGCGGGCTTTGTGGGGTGCGGGGGGCTGGGGGACCCTGGGGGGGGACTGAGGGGTGCGCAGGGGCGGGGGGAGGGGACAGGAGAGGGACGGGCAGGGCCGGGGTGGAGGGAGGGACGGGGACAGGGGACACGGGACAGAGGACAGGGGACAGGGGACAAGGGACAGGGAACAGGGGACAGGGGACGGGGACAGAGGACAAGGGGATAAGGGGACAAGGGCAGGTCAGGAGTTGAGTTGGGCACAGTCTGGCAGGGGGAGGAGTAGGGGGTCGGGAAGGGGGATAAGCAGGGGACAGAGGGGGGACAGAGAGGGACAGACGGGGGTCGGGAAGGGGGATAAGCAGGGGGACAGAGAGGACAGGCAGGGGAACGGGGAGGGGGACAAGCAGGGGGACAGAGGGGGGACGGAGAGGGACAGACAGGGGGACGGGAGGGGGACAAGCAGAGGGACAGAGAGGGATAGACGGGGGATGGGGAGGGGGACGCAGAGTGGGACAAGCAGGGGGGACAGAGGGGGGACAAACAGGGGATGAGCAGGGGGACGGGCAGGGGGACAGAGAGGGGACAGAAAGGGACAGACAGGGGGACGGGGAGGGGGACAAGCAGGGGGGCAGAGAGGGGACAAACAGGGGGACAGAGGGGGGACAGAGGGGGGACAGAGGGGGGACAGAAAGGGACGGGCAGGAGGACGGGTAGAGGGGGGCAAACAGGGGGGGCAGAGAGGGGACAGACAGAGGGACAGGGAGACGGGCAGGGGGACAAGCAGGGGGAACAAACGGGGGCAGAGGGGGAACAGAGGGACGGGCAGGAGGACGGGCAGGGGGACAGAGGGGGGACAAACGGGGACAGAGGGGGGACAGAGGGACGGGCAGGAGGACGGGCAGGGGGACAGAGGGGGGACAAACGGGGACAGAGGGGGGACAGAGGGACGGGCAGGGGGACGGGCAGAGGGGGCAAACGGGGGCAGAGGGGGGACAGACAGAGGGACAAACAGGGGGACGGGCAGGGGGACAAGCAAGGGGACAGAGGGGGGACAGAGGGGGGACAGACAGAGGGACGGGCAGGAGGACAGAGAGGGAGAGGCAGGGGGAAGGGCAGGGGGACAAGCAAGGGGACACAGGGGGGGACACAGGGGGAACAGAGAGGGACGGGCAGGAGGACGGGCAGGGGGACAAGCAGGGGGACAGAGGGGGGACAGACAGAGGGACGGGCAGGAGGACGGGCAGGAGGACGGGCAGGAGGACGGGCAGGGGGACACACACGGAGCACCCGGGGGAACAGGCAGCGACACGAGCGGGTCCTCCCCCCCACCCCCCAACCCCCGCGTGTCCGTCCCCCCCCCGCGTGTCCCCAGCCCCGCCACCCCCCGTGACCGCTGTCCCCTGTCCCCAGGGTACATCAGCGAGTTACATGGCGCCGTCGGCCTTCGAGGGGGACCCCGAGGCCGCGCTCAAGGTGCCGTCCCCCGACTCGCTGTACCCCGGCGGGCGAGGGGACTTCGGCGCGGGCGACTCGGAGCCCCCCGACAGCCCCCACTCGGGCATGGCCGGCGGCTACATCAACGGCGACGCGGCCGTGAGCGAGGGCTACGCCGTGGACGCCTTCTTCATCACGGACGGGCGCTCGCGGCGCAAGGTGAGCGGCGGCGCGGCGCGGAACCTGCCCCGCCACACCTGCGGCGAGTGCGGCAAGAGCTACGCCACCTCGTCCAACCTGAGCCGCACAAGCAGACCCACCGCAGCCTGGACAGCAAGATGGCCAAGAAGTGTCCCACCTGCGGCAAGGTGTACGTCTCCATGCCGGCCATGGCCATGCACCTGCTGACCCACGACCTGAAGCACAAGTGCCAGGTGTGCGGCAAGGCGTTCAGCCGGCCCTGGCTGCTGCAGGGCCACATGCGCTCGCACACCGGGGGAGAAGCCGTTCGGCTGCGCCCACTGCGGCAAAGCCTTCGCCGACCGCTCCAACCTGCGCGCCCACATGCAGACCCACTCGGCCTTCAAGCACTTCAAGTGCAAGCGCTGCAGCAAAACCTTCGCCCTCAAGTCCTATCTCAACAAGCACTACGAGTCCGCCTGCTTCAAGGGGGCCGCGGCGCCCCTGAGCCCCCTGCACCCCTGAGGGGGCCCGGGCGAGAGCCCCACGCCCTGGAGTAGCCGGCGGGGAAAGCCCTCCCCGCGCCGCCCTTCTCCGCCTCCGCCCCCGCCCCGTCACCGCCCGAGCAAAGCCGCCGCCTTCCTCGGAAACTTCGCCCCTTCGGGATCCAGAGGGAGAGGTCACCCCCTCGAGTTCGGCCCCCGAAGTTCCAGCCGTGAGGATCGACCCTTCGGGATTGACCCTTCGGGATGGACCCTTCGGGATTCACCCGTCAAATTCCAGCCGTCGGGATTGACCCTCAAATTCCAGCCGTCAGGATTCACCCGTCGGGATTCACCCCTCAAATTCCACCCATCGGAATCCACCCGTCGGGATTCACCCCTCAAATTCCAACCATCGGGATTCACCCCTCGGGATCCACCGTCGGGATTCACCCCTCAAATTCCACCTGTCAGGATTCACCCGTCAGGATTCACCCCTCAAATTCCACCCGTCGGGATTCACCCACTGGGATTCACCCATCAAGATTCACCCGTCGGGATTCACCCGTCAGGATTCACCCATCAAGATTCACCCGTCGGGATTCACCCCTCAAATTCCACCCGTCGGGATTCACCCGTCAGGATTCACCCCTCAAATTCCACCGTCAGGATTCACCCATCAAGATTCACCCGTCGGGATTCACCCCTCAAATTCCACCTGTCAGGATTCACCCCTCAAATTCCACCTGTCAGGATTCACCCACTGGGATTCACCCCTCAAATTCCACCCATCGGGATTCACCCCTCAAATTCCACCCGTCAGGATTCACCCCTCAAATTCCACCTGTCAGGATTCACCCACTGGGATTCACCCCTCAAAAAAAGAAACCCCCACCCGTCAAAATCCACCCTTCAAAGCTGAGCCCCCTCCAAGTTCAGCCTTAGGGATTCACCCCACAAATTCCGGCCACCAAATTCACCCTCCCAAATTCACCCTTCCAAGTTGAGCCCCCCCCGCCCCCACCCCCCCAAACCTCGAAATTCAGCCCAGGGAATTCGATCCCACCCGAAATTCCGGCCACCAAATTCACCGTCGGAGTCCGACCCCTCAAAAAGTTCGGGCCTGGAAATTCAGCCCCAGGAATTCACCCCACAAAATTCACCCCGCAGAATTCACCCCACAGAATTCACCCCGCAAAATTCCCCCCGCAGAATTCACCCCGCAAAATTCCCCCCGCAAAATTCCCCCCGCAAAATTCACCCCACAAAATTCACCCCACAGAATTCACCCCGCAGAATTCCCCCCGCAAAATTCACCCCGCAAAATTCCCCCCGCAAAATTCACCCCGCAAAATTCACCCCACAGAATTCACCCCGCAGATTCACCCCGCAAAATTCCCCCCGCAAAATTCCCCCCACAAAATTCACCCCCCAGAATTCACCCCGCAGAATTCACCCCACAAAATTCACCCCTCAGGGTTCAGCCCTCGAAATTCAGCCCCCCCCCCCCAAAAATCCGGCCCCAAAATTCACCCTTCAAAGTTCACCCTTCGAAATTCAGGCTCCCACCCCCCAAAATCCAGCTGCAAAATTCACCCCCCCCCAAAAAATACCCTCCAAATCCGCCTCACAAAATCCATCCCCCCCCAAAATCCATCCCCCCCAAAATCCATCCCCCCCAAAATCCATCCCCTCCCAAAATCCATCCCCCCCAAAATCCATCCCCCCCCAAATTCATCCCCCCCCCACCTCAAAATTCCCTCTGGGATCCCCCAATTCACTTGCATGACCCCCCCCCCCGCCCATCCTCCACCTCGCGCCCCCCCCGCTGCCTTGAAGGGGGTCCTGGGCACCCCAAAATTGGGGGGACCCCCCCCATTCTTGCAGGGATGTCCCCACCTGGCGGTGTCCCCCAAAATTGGGGTCACCCCTTCTCTTCCATGGGCGGTGCACCCCCACACCGGGGTGCCCCCCAAAATTTGGGGTGACCCCCCCCTCCCCCGCCACCCTAAATGGGTGCCCTGACCCCGCGGCGCACCCCAAAATTGGGGTGACCCCCCCCCCCCTTTTGCATGGGTGCCTCAGCCTTGTGCCATAGCCCAGCCCTGGGGTCACCCCCCCCCCCCCGCCGCGCATGTGGGGTGCCCCCCAAAATCGGGGTGAACCCCCCCTTTGCATGGGCCCCCCCGGTCCTGGGGTGCACCCCCAAAATCGGGGGGACCCCCCCCTTTGCATGGGCGCCCCCCCCCCCACCCGTGCCATAGCCCAGCCCTGGGGTCACCCCCGTCCTGCGCACCCCAAAATCGGGCGGTGACCCCTCCCCTGGGGTGCCCCCCAAAACCGGGGTGACCCCCAAAACCGGGGTGCCCCCCCCGCCCCCCCCCGCCATTCACGGGCGCGCCGCGGCCTCCCGCCATCACCCCCCTCCCCCCAGGGGTGCCCCCCCCGCGCCGCACCCCAAAACCAGGGTGTCCCCCCCTTTGCATGGGTACCCCGGCCTCGCGCCGTACCCCAAGATCAGGTGAACCCCTCCCCCCCCTTGCAGACCCCCCCCCCCGGGGTCTCCCCACCCCCCCACGCTGCATGGGTGCCCCCCCCCCGCGGAGCACCCCCACCCTCAGGAGCCCCCCCCCCCCGCGCGGGGCCCTGGGCCTGTGCCGCACCCCAAATCCGGGGTGCCCCCCCCCCCCCATGCATGGGTGCCCCCCCTGTGCCGTACCCCAGATCAGGGTGCCCCCCCTCCCCCCTTTAGGGTGCCCCCCCCCCCGCAATAAGCCCCCCCCCCCCCCGCACGGCACAGCGATGCCCGGGCAGCTCCTGGGGGTACCCCAAAATCCCCCCCACCCCAGGTACCCCCCCCCCGGGGACCCCCCTGCATGGCCCCACCTCCCCCCCCCGGGCACCCCAAAATGGCAGGGTACCCCCACCCTGGGTGCCCCCCCCCGCCCTGGGGACCCCCATTTGGGGGAGCCCCCCCACCCGTGCATGGCCCCCCTCCCCCACCCCGGGTACCCCAACTTTGCACGGGTACCCCCCCCCCGGGTACCCCCCCACCTTGGGTACCCCCTCCCCCCTCACGGGTACCCCAATAATTTCAGGGTGCCCCCCCCCCCACCTCGGGTACCCCCCCAGGTACCCCCCACCCCCCCCCGCAGGGCACCGGGGGGGTTCCCCAAATTCCCCTTTACGGGGACCCCCCCCCCAAACCCGGGGATGGGGGGGAACCCCCCCAAATCCCCCCCCCCCTCCCCCCGAGGGGCTGCCCCGCCTCCCCCCACTTTGGGGGGCGCCCTTCCCGAGAGCACAAATTCCCCCCCCCCCCCCCCCAAAAATAAAAACAAAAACCCCCCCCGGGATTTCGGGGCGGCCCCAGCGCCCCTCCCCCCCCCTCCTCCCCCCCCCGCGATGCCAAAGCCTGAAGGGAGGGGGGGGAGGGGGGGAAAGGGCCCCTCCCCCCGCCGCCCCTCCCCCTCCGGGGGGTCTCTGCATGCAAAAACCAGCCCCCCCCTCCCCTCCCCCACCCCGATTTCCATCTATGCCAATTTTTGATGCTTTTTCGGTTTTTTTGAGGAATTTTTTTTTGGTTTTTTTTTGGTTTTTTTTGGTTTGCGTTGCCAAACTGTAGAAACGCGGGCGCCGCCCGCTCTAGAGCAATAATTACTGACCGTTAATTACCGATTAATTACCGACCGCATGGGCTCGAGCAATCAGGGACCCCCGAGCCAGCCCCTTAGAGCGACCGATATCAGGGATGACGATGCCAGAGTAGCGCTAGGACCCCTCCCCCCGCCGCCCCCCGCACCTGCCGGGCTCGGACACGGCCCGGACACGGCCCGGACACGTCCTGGACACGGCCCGGACACGGCCCGGACACGTCCTGGACACGGCCCGGACACGGCCCGGACACGCCCTGGACACGCCCGGACACGCCCTGGACACGTCCTGGACACCTGGACACGGTCCGGACACGGCCCGGACACGCCCTGGACACGCCCTGGACACGTCCTGGACACCTGGACACGGCCCGGACACGGCCCGGACACGTCCTGGACACCTGGACACGGCCCGGACACGCCCTGGACACGGCCCGGACACGGCCCGGACACGTCCTGGACACCCGGACACGGCCCGGACACGGCCCGGACACGCCCGGACACGCCCTGGACACGTCCTGGACACCTGGACACGGTCTGGACACGGCCCGGACACGCCCTGGACACGTCCTGGACACCTGGACACGGCCCGGACACGGCCCGGACACGGCCCGGACACGCCCGGGACACGGCCCCGGACACGCCCTGGACACCTGGACACGGCCCGGACACGCCCTGGACACGCCCTGGACACGGCCCGGACACGGCCCGGACACGCCCTGGACACCTGGACACGGCCCGGACACGGCCCGGACACGGCCCGGACACGCGAGGGGCCGCGAGAGGAGCGGGGAGGGCGTGGGGAGGGGGCGTGGGGGGTGGGGGGGGTCGGGGTGTGAGCACCTGTGTGCACCTGTACACACCTGTGCACACCTGTGCACACCTGTACACACCTGTGTGCACCTGTACACACCTGTACACACCCACACATGTACACACATGTACACACCTGTACACACCTGTGCACACCTGTGCACACTTACCCACACATGTACACACTTACCCACACATGTGCACACCTGTGTGCACCTGTACACACCTGTGCGCACCTGTGCACACTTACCCACACATGTACACACTTACCCACACATGTGCACACCTGTGTGCACCTGTACACACCTGTGCGCACCTGTACACACCTGTACACACCTGTACACACCTGTGCGCACCTGTGCACACTTGTACACACCTGTACACACTTACCCACACATGTACACACATGTACACACCTGTACACACCTGTGCACACCTGTATGCACCTGTACACACCTGTGCACACTTATACACACCTGTACACACTTAGACACCTGTGCACACTTACCCACACATGTACACACCTGTGTGCACCTGTACACACCTGTGCACACTTATACACACCTGTGCACACTTACCCACACATGTACACACCTGTACACACTTGTACACACCTGTGTGCACGTGTACAACCTGTACACACTTGTACACTCATGTACACACCTGTACGGACCTGTGTGCACATGTACACAGCTGTACGGACCTGTACACACCTGTGTGCACCTGTGTACACTTATACATACATGTACACACTTGCACACGCTGCACACCCCTGTGCACACCTGTGCGCACCTGTACACACTTACACATACATCTACACACCTGCACACACCTGTGCACACCTGTGCGCACCTGTACACACTTACACATACATCTACAGACCTGCACACAGCTGTACATGGTGCATACACCTGTGCACACCTGTGTGCATCTGCACACACTTGTATACACCTGTACACACCGGTACACGCTTATACATACAGGTGCACACCTGTGCGCACCTGTACAGACCTGTGCACACCTGTGCGGGCCTGTACAGACCTGTGCACACCTGTGCGGGCCTGTGCACACCTTTGCGGGCCTGTACACACCTGCACTCACAGGTACACAGCTACACGAGCATTTACACACCTGTGCACACCTGTACACACTGCACACACCTGCGCGCACCTGTGCACACTTGTATGCACCTGTACACGCTCATACATACACGTACACACCTGTACACACCTGTACTCGCTGCACACACCTGCACACAGCACGTACTGGAAGCTCACCTCACCTGCACACACCTGCACACACCTGCACACACCTGTGCAGTGCACAGCTGTACAGCCGTGCATTGACATGCGTTATACCTGTACTGCACACACCTGCACACACCTGCACACACCTGCACACACCTGCACACACCTGTGCAGTGCACACCTGTACAGCCGTGCATTGACACGCGTTATACCTGTACTGCACACACCTGCACACACCTGCACACACCTGCACACACCTGTGCAGTGCACACCTGTACAGCCGTGCATTGACACGCGTTATACCGGAACTGCTCACACCTGCACACACCTGACACACCTGCACACACCTGTGCAGTGCACACCTGTACAGCCGTGCATTGACACGCGTTATACCGGTACTGCTCACACCTGCTCACACCTGCACACACCTGTGCAGTGCACACCTGTACAGCCGTGCATTGACACGCGTTATACCGGAACTGCTCACACCTGCACACACCTGCACACACCTGTGCAGTGCACACCTGTACAGCCGTGCATTGACACGCGTTATACCTGTACTGCTCACACCTGCACACACCTGCACACACCTGCACACACCTGTGCAGTGCACACCTGTACAGCCGTGCATTGACACCCGTTATACCTGTACTGCTCACACCTGCACACCCCTACACACACCTGCACACACCTGCGCACACCTGACACACCTGACGCACCACCAGTCCTGTCCATGTGCAGGTGCTGCAGGTGCAGAGACAGGTGTAGGTGCTGCACTCACCTGCACACACCTGACACACCCGACACACCTGCACACACCTGCACACACCCGACACACCTGCACACACCTGGCGCACCGCACTCGGTGCAGGTGCCACAGTCGCTGCTCTCACTGTACCTGCCAGAAACACACCTGTAAACACCTGCGCACACCTGAACACGTCTGCACACACAGCTGCACGCACCTGTGAGCATCACGAGCGCTGCTCTCGGTACATCTTCCGTGCAGGTGCTGCACTCCCTGCACACACCTGACACACCCGCACACACCCGGCACACCTGCACACACCTGCACACACCTGGCACACCTGCACACACCCGGCACACCTGCACACACCTGCACACATCTGGCACACCTGCACACACCCGGCACACCTGCACACACCTGCACACACCTGACACGTTGTCAGCCCAGTGTCCGTGCAGGTGCCACAGCTGCTGCACTCCCTGCACACACCTGACACACCTGCACACACCTGACACACCTGCACACACCCGGCACACCTGCACACCTGACACACCTGACACACCTGACACACCTGTACACACCTGCACACACCTGACACACCTGCACACACCTGACACACCTGTACACACCTGCACACACCTGACACACCTGCACACACCTGACATGTTGTCAGCCCGGTGTCCCTGCATGTGCCGCAGGTGCTGCACTCCCTGCACACACCCGGCACACCTGCACACACCTGCACACACCTGGCACACCTGCACACACCCGGCACACCTGCACACACCTGCACACATCTGGCACACCTGCACACACCCGGCACACCTGCACACACCTGCACACACCTGACACGTTGTCAGCCCAGTGTCCGTGCAGGTGCCACAGCTGCTGCACTCCCTGCACACACCTGACACACCTGCACACACCTGACACACCTGCACACACCCGGCACACCTGCACACCTGACACACCTGACACACCTGACACACCTGTACACACCTGCACACACCTGACACACCTGTACACACCTGCACACACCTGACACACCTGCACACACCTGACACGCTGTCAGCCCGGTGTCCGTGCAGGTGCCACAGCTGCTGCACTCCCTGCACACACCTGCACACACCTGTACACACCTGCACACACCTGTACACACCTGCACACACCTGACACACCTGCACACACCTGACATGTTGTCAGCCCGGTGTCCCTGCATGTGCCGCAGGTGCTGCACTCCCTGCACACACCTGGCACACCCGCACACACCTGACACACCTGACACCCTTGCACACACCTGCACACACCTGACACGCTGTCAGCAGGTGCCGCAGGTGCCGCAGGTGCCGCAGGTGCTGCACTCCCTGCACACGCCACAGGCGCTGCCAATGCTGCCGATGCTGCTCTCACCTGTGCACACCTGAACGCACCTGGGCAGCCCTGCACGCACACCTGCACATACCTGACACACCTGTACACACCTGCACACCTGTACACACCTGCACACATGCGTACACCCACCTGCAGACGTCACACGCACTGCAGGTGCCACGGGTGTTGCACAGACCGCATGTAACGCAAATACCTGCACACACCTGACACACCTGTACACACCGGTACACACCTGCACACACCTGCACACACCTCGCACACCTCTCACACCCGCACACACCTGCACACACCTGCACACCTGCACATACCTGTACACACCTGTACACACCTGCACACACCTGCACACACCCGCACACACCTGCACACCTTCACAGACCTGCACGCACCTGCACACACCCACACACCCGCACACACCTGCACGCACCTGCACACCTGTACACACCCGACACACCTGCACATCTGTACACACCTGACACACCCGCACACACCTGCACACATCTGCACACACCTGGCACACCTGTACACACCCGCACACACCCGCACACACCCGCACACACCTGCACACGCCTGCACACGCCTGCACACACCTGCACACACCCGGCACACCTACACACACCTGCACACATCTGCACACACCTGGCACACCTGACACACCTGCACATCTGCACACACCCGCACACACTCGCACACACCTGCACACACCTGCACGCACCTGCACACCTGTACACACCCGCACACACCTGACACACCTGACACACCCGCACACACCTTCACACATCTGCACACACCTGCACACACCTGCACACACCTGTACACACCCGCACACACCTTCACACATCTGCACATACCTGCACACACCTGCACACACCTGCACACACCCGCACACACCTGCACACACCCGCACACACCTGACACACCCGACACCCCCGCACACCCCCGCACAAGGCGCACTGTGCGGGTACCACAGGTGCCGCTGCCCCCCCCCCCAGGTGCCCCCCCAGGTGCCCCCCAGGTGTGTCCCCCCCCCCTCCCCTCACCTGGGCCCCCCCCGCGGCGGGACCGGGACCCCGCAGGGGCCGGGGCGGGGCCGGGCGGGGCCTCTGCCCCCCCTCCCCCCCCCCCCAATTCAGGTACTGCAGGCCCGGGAGCTCCGGCCCCGTTTTGTACTCGCGGGCGGGGGTCCCGCGCGGGGGTCGCACCTGGGGCCCCCCCCCGGCCCCGCCCCGGAGCCTCCCCGGGAATTTTTCGCGGATTTTGAGGGATTTCAGGACAAGCACAAACGGCCCCCGCGGCCCCCCCGGCCCCGCGGCTCCGCGGCCAATAAAGGGACGAACCCGCCCCCGCCTCCGCCTCAATGCGCCGGCCCCGCCACCCCCGCCACCCCCGCGACCCCCGCGACCCCCGCGACCACCCCACGGGACCCCCGGGACCACCCCACGGGACCCCCGCCACCACCGCGACCACCCCACGGGACCCCCGGGACCACCCCACGGGATCCCTGGGAGCCCCGGGACCACCCCACGGGATCCCCGGGACCCCCGCCACCACCCCACGGGACTCCCGGGAGCCCCGGGACCACCCCACGGGACCCCACGGCACCACCCCACGGGACCCCCGGGAGCCCCGGGACCACCCCACGGGATCCCCGGGAGCCCCGGGACCACCCCACGGGACCCCCGGGAGCCCCGGGACCACCCCACGGGACCCCACGGCACCACCCCACGGGACCACCGGGACCACCCCACGGGATCCCCGCGACCACCGGGACCACCCCACGGGACCCCCCGGACCATCTCAGGGGATCCCCGGGAGCCTCGGGACCACCCCACGGGACCCCCCGGACCACCCTACGGGACCCCCGGGACCACCGCGACCACCCCACGGGACCCCCGGGAGCCTCGGGACCATCCCACGGGATCCCCGGAACCACCCCACGGGACCCCCGGCACCACCCCACGGGACCTCCAACCCGAGCGATCCCCGACCCCAGAACGCCACAGACCCCCACCCCCGCGACCACCCCACGGGAGCCCCGGGACCACCCCACGGGACCCCCGGGACCATCTCACGGGACCACCGGGACCACCCCACGGGATCCCCGGGACCCCCGCGACCACCCCATGGGACCCTCGGGAGCCTCGGGACCACCCCATGGGACCCCCGGGACCCCCGGAACCACCCCACGGGACCCCCCGGACCACCCCACGGGACCGCCGGGACCACCGCGACCACCCCACGGGACCCCCAACCCAAGCGATCCCCAACCCCAGAACGCCACAGACCCCCAGCCCCGGGACCACCCCACGGGACCCACGGCACCACCCCACAGGACCCCCAGGATCACCCCACGGGACCCCCAGGACCACCCCACGGGACCCCCAACCCGAGCGATCCCCGACCCAGGACCCCCATGGACCCCCAACCCCACGACCACCCCACGGGATCCCCGGGACCATCTCAGGGGACCCCCACGACCCCCCCCACGGGACCCCCGAGACCACCCCCCGGGACCACTCCACGGGACCCTTGGGACCTCCGGACCACCCCAGGGGACCCCCGGGACCACCAGCAGCACCCCACGGGACCCCCAACCTGAGATACCCCCAACCCCAGCACCGCCTGGACTCCCGCGACCCCCGCGACCCCCGGGACCCCCGCGACCCCCGGGACCACTGGGACCCCCAGGACCACCGGGACCACGGACTCCCAGGACCCCCGGGACCGCCTCACGGGACCCCCACGACCCCCGGGACCCCCCCCCCTCGGGAACCTCGCGGAGGGATCTCCGATCCCGGCACCCCTGGGACCCCCGACCCCCGGGACCCCCTCACGGGACCCTACAACCCACAAGACCCCCGACCCCGGGACCCCCAACACCCACCCGTGGGACCTCCCCTGAGGGACCCCCGGCACCCCCGACCCCGGGACCCCCAACACCCACCCACGGGACCCTCCTTGCGGGACCCCCGACCCAGGGGACCCCACGAACGGCGGGACTCCCCCCTGCGGGAACCCCCAAATCGCGGGACCCCCAACCCCTGGGGTCCCCCAGTGCCCGGACCCGTGGGACCCCCGACCCCAGAGACCCCCAACCTGCGGGGTCCCCAAACCCCGGGGACCCCCGAGCACAGAGGGGCTCAAGGGACCCCCGACCCGCTGTGGGGTTGGGGTGCAGGTGTGGGGCTGGGGTGCAGGTGTGGGGCTGGGGTACAGGTGTGGGGCTGGGACAGGTGTGGGGCTGGGGTGCAGGTGTGGGGCTGGGACAGGTGTGGGGTTGGGGTGCAGGTGTGGGGCTGGGTGCAGGTGTGGGGCTGGGTACAGGTGTGGGGCTGGGGTGCAGGTGTGGGGCTGGGACAGGTGTGGGGTTGGGGTGCAGGTGTGGGGCTGGGTGCAGGTGTGGGGCTGGGTACAGGTGTGGGGCTGGGGTACAGGTGTGGGGCTGGGACAGGTGTGGGGCTGGGGTGCAGGTGTGGGGCTGGGTACAGGTGTGGGGCTGGGGTACAGGTGTGGGGCTGGGTGCAGGTGTGGGGTTGGGTGCAGGTGTGGGGCTGGGATACAGGTGTGGGGCTGGGGTCCAGGTGTGGGGCTGGGTACAGGTGTGGGGCTGGGACAGGTGTGGGGTTGGGGTACAGGTGTGGGGCTGGGACAGGTGTGGGGCTGGGTACAGGTGTGGGGTTGGGGTGCAGGTGTGGGGTTGGGGTACAGGTGTGGGGCTGGGGTGCAGGTGTGGGGTTGGGTGCAGGTGTGGGGTTGGGGTACAGGTGTGGGGCTGGGGTGCAGGTGTGGGGCTGGGTACAGGTGTGGGGTTGGGGTGCAGGTGTGGGGTTGGGGTACAGGTGTGGGGCTGGGGTGCAGGTGTGGGGTTGGGGTGCAGGTGTGGGGCTGGGTACAGGTGTGGGGTTGGGGTGCAGGTGTGGGGTTGGGTACAGGTGTGGGTTTGGGGTGCAGGTGTGGGGTTGGGGTGCAGGTGTGGGGCTGGGTACAGGTGTGGGTTTGGGGTGCAGGTGTGGGGTTTGGGGTACAGGTGTGGGGCTGGGTACAGGTGTGGGGCTGAGTGCAGGTGTGGGGCTGGGCTGCAGATGTGGGGCTGTACGAGCCCCCCTCGCCCCCCTCGCCCCCCGGTGTCCCCCCGTGTCCCCCCCGTGCCCCCCCCGGTGCCCCCCCCCTCCAGGGCCGCCCCGCCCCACAAGCAGCGCCGGGCCCTGACCCCGCTGCCCCCCCGGGTTATTTTTAGCTCCGGCGTCAGCGCCGGGCCCGCCCCCCCCCCAAAACCCCCCCAAAACCCCCCCACACCGAACCCCCCCTTCCTCGCTGTGGGGCTGCCCCATAGCAGCGTCCAACGCGACCCTGGGGGGGGGGGTTTTGGGGTGCTCTGGGGGGCTCTGGGGCGCTGTTGGGGGTTTTGGGGGGCTCCGGGGGGGCTCTGGGGGGCTGTTGGGGGTTTTGGGGTGCCCTGGGGGGCTCTGTGGGGCTGTTGGGGGTTTTGGGGTGCCCTGGGGGACTCTGTGGGGCTGTTGGGGGTTTTGGGGGGCTCCGGGGGGCTCTGTGGGGCTGTTGGGGGTTTTGGGGGGCTCCGGGGGGTTCTGTGGGGCTGTTGGGGGTTTTGGGGCGCTCTGGGGCGCTGTGGGGCTGGCTCGGGCTGAGCGCACCCCTTGGCGGGGGGCTCCGGGGTGCCCCCCCATATCTCTGGGGCGCCCCATATCTCCAGGGTGCCCCACATTTCGGATCTGCCCCCCGTTCTGGGCGTGCCCCATATCCGGGGGCGCCCCACATCTCAGGGCTGACCCACGGCCCGGGGAGCCTCGGGCCCCACATTTCAGGGGGGCCCCGAAGTTCAAGGGGTGCCCCACAGCTCAGGCAGTGCCCCATAGATCGGGGGTGCCACAAGTTCCAGGCGTGCCCCACATCCGGGGGGTGCCCCCCATACCCTGGGATCCCCTCGGACCCCTCCCCACCCCACATCCCGGGCGTGCCCCACATCCCGGGAATCCTCCCCGTCCTGCGGACCCTTCCCCACCCCACATCCCGGGGCTGCCCCACATCCCACGGCTGCCCCACAGCTCAGGCCTGCCCCACACCCTGGCCGTCCCCCAGATCCCCGGGGGTCCCCCGGGTGCCGAGAACTCCACGGACCCCTCCCCACCCCCACGGCTGCCCCCCATCTCCACGCCCCCCACCCCCCTCCTGGGTGGCCGCGGGCCCCTCCCCGCTCGCCTGGGCGACCTTGGCCGGGGCCGATAAAAGCGGGGGTGGGCGGCGCGGGGGTCCCGGCAGCGCGAGGGTCCCGGCAGCGCTAAAAGGGGAGCGGCTCGGGGGTCCCGCAGCGCTAAAAGGGGGGAGCGGCTCGGGGGTCCCGGCAGCGCTAAAAGGGGCGGTGGGCGGCGCGGGGGTCCCGGCAGCGCGGGGGTCCCGCAGCGCTAAAAAGGGAGCGGCTCGGGGGTCCCGGCAGCGCTAAAAGGGGGGAGCGGCTCGGGGGTCCCGCAGCGCTAAAAGGGGGGCGGCTCGGGGGTCCCGCAGCGCTAAAAGGGGCGGTGGGCAGCTCGGGGGTCCCGGCAGCGCTAAAAGGGGAGCGGCTCGGGGGTCCCGCAGCGCTAAAAGGGGCAGTGGGCAGCTCGGGGGTCCCGCAGCGCTAAAAGGGGCGGTGGGCAGCTCGGGGGTCCCGCAGCGCTAAAAGGGGCAGTGGGCAGCTCGGGGGTCCCGGCAGCGCTAAAAGGGGAGCGGCTCGGGGGTCCCGGCAGCGCTAAAAGGGGGGAGCGGCTCGGGGGTCCCGGCAGCGCTAAAAGGGGGGAGCGGCTCGGGGGTCCCGCAGCGCTAAAAGGGGGGCGGCTCGGGGGTCCCGCAGCGCTAAAAGGGGGGCGGCTCGGGGGTCCCGCGGCCATGGGCGCCCCGGGCTGGGTGTGGGGCCGCGGAGCGCGGCGGGCGCTGAGCTCGGGGGTCGCCCCCGGGCCGGGGGGGCTGCGGCCCTTCGAGGAGATGCCCCGCGCCGGCCCCAACCGCTGGGTGAACCTGCTGCGCCTCTGGAGCCGGGGGGGCTTCCAGGACTTCCACCGCCGCATGGAGGGGGGCTTCCAGCGCCTCGGGCCCGTCTACAGGTGGGGACCCCCCCTCGGGGCTGGGGGGACACCGGGGAGGGGACAGAGGGGTGACCCCAAATGATCCCGGGGCTGCGGGGACACCAGGGGTGGTCACCAGGGACCCCTGAACCATCCTGGGGACCCCCAGGGGGGCTTCCAGCGCCTCGGGCCCCTCTACAAGTGGGGACCCCCATCGGGGCTGGGGGGACACCGGGGAGGGGACAGAGGGGTGACCCCAAATGATCCCGGGGCTGGGGGACACCGGGGAGGGGACAGAGGTGACCCCAAATGGTCCCGGGGCTGGGGGGACACCGGGGAGGGGGGGAGAGGTGACCCCAAATGATCCCGGGGCTGGGGGACACCGGGGAGGGGGACAGAGGTGACCCCAAATGATCCCGGGGCTGGGGGGACACCAGGGGTGGTCACCAGGGACCCCCGAACCATCCTAGGGAACCCCGGGGGGGCTTCCAGCGCCTCGGGCCCGTCTACAGGTGGGGACCCCCCCTCGGGGCTGGGGGGACACCGGGGAGGGGACAGAGGTGACCCCAAATGATCCCGGGGCTGCGGGGACACCAGGGGTGGTCACCAGGGACCCCTGAACCATCCTGGGGACCCCCAGGGGGGCTTCCAGCGCCTCGGGCCCGTCTACAGGTGGGGACCCCCCCTCGGGGCTGGGGGGACACTGGGGAGGGGACAGAGGTGACCCCAAATGATCCCGGGGCTGGGGGGACACCGGGGAGGGGGGGAGAGGTGACCCCAAATGATCCCGGGGCTGGGGGGACACCAGGGAGGGGACAGAGGGGTGACCCCAAATGATCCCGGGGCCGGGGGGACACCGGGGAGGGGGGGAGAGGTGACCCCAAATGATCCCGGGGCTGGGGGGACACCAGGGAGGGGACAGAGGGGTGACCCCAAATGATCCCGGGGCTGGGGGACACCGGGGAGGGGACAGAGGTGACCCCAAATGATCCCGGGGCTGGGGGACACCGGGGAGGGGACAGAGGTGACCCCAAATGGTCCCGGGGCTGGGGGGACACCGGGGAGGGGGGGACAGGTGACCCCCAAACCGTCCTGGGGACACTGGGGGTGGTCGCCAGAGCCCAAATCATCCTGGGAACCCCCGAGGGTGATGGGTGGGGGGTCCCCATTGGCCCTGGTGCCCCCCGCCTTCATTTTGGGGTGCCTGGTTTTGGGGTGCAGGGAGCGGGTGGGATCTGCGGTTGGGTGGTCCCCATTGACCCCCGTTTGGGGGTCCCATGGGCGGGGTCTCATTGAAGGGGTCCCGGCTTTTAGGGTCCCGTTTTTGGGGTCCCAGTGGGGGTCCCACTGATGAGGCCATGGTTTTGGGGTCCCACTGAAGGGGTCCCGTTTTTGGGGTTCCAATGGGGGTCCCACTGATGAGGTCTCGGTTTTTAGGGTCCCGTTTTTGGGGCTCCAAAGGGGGTCCCACTGACGGGGTCCCGTTTTGGGGTTCCACTGGGGGTCCCACTGAGGGGGTCCCGGTTTTTGCGGTCCCAGTGGGGATCCCACTGATGAGGTCACTGTTTTTGGGTGGTCCCGTTTTTGGGGTTCCAATGGGGGTCCCACTGATGAGGTCCCGGTTTTTGGGGTCCCACTGACGAGGTCCCCCCGTTTTTGGGGTTCCAACGGGGGTCCCACTGACGGGATCCCTGTTTTTGGGGTCCCACTGAAGGGGTCCCGTTTTTGGGGTTCCAGTGGGGGTCCCACTGACGGGGTCCCGGTTTTGGGGTCCCAGTGGGGGTCCTACTGACGGGGTCCCCCCGTTTTTGGGGTTCCAATGTGAGTCCCACTGATGAGGTCCCTGTTTTTGGGGTTCCAACGGGGGTCCCATTGACGAGATCCCTGCTTTTGGGGTCCCACTGACGGGGTCCCGTTTTTGCGGTCCCAGTGGGGGTCCCACTGATGAGGTTCCGGTTTTGGGGTCCCACTGAAGGGGTCCCGTTTTTGGGGTTCCAATGGGGGTCCCACTGATGAGGTCTCGGTTTTTAGGGTCCCGTTTTTGGGGTTCCAACGGGGGTCCCACTGATGAGGTCCCTGTTTTTGGGGTCCCAATGAAGGGGTCCCGTTTTTGGGGTTCCAACGGGGGTCCCACTGATGAGGTCCCCGTTTTTAGGGTCCCGTTTTTGGGGTTCCAACGGGGGTCCCACTGAGGGGGTCGCGGTTCTGGGGTCCCAGTGGGGGTCCTACTGAAGGGGTCCCCCCGTTTTTGGGGTTCCAACGGGGGTCCCACTGACGGGATCCCTGTTTTGGGGGTCCCACTGAAGGGGTCCCGTTTTTGGGGTTCCAATGTGAGTCCCACTGATGAGGTCCCTGTTTTTGGGGTTCCAACGGGGGTCCCATTGACGAGATCCCTGTTTTTGGGGTTCCAATGAAGGGGTCCCGTTTTTGGGGGTCCAGTGGGGGTCCCACTGATGAGGTCCCTGTTTTTGGGGTTCCAATGAAGGGGTCCCGTTTTTGGGGGTCCAACGGGGGTCCCACTGATGAGGTCCCTGTTTTTGGGGTTCCAATGAAGGGGTCCCGTTTTTGGGGGTCCAGTGGGGGTCCCACTGAGGGGATCGCGGTTTTTGGGGTCCCACTGACGGGGTGCCATTTTTGGGGTTCCAACGGGGGTCCCACTGACGGGGTCCCGTTTTTGGGGTTCCAACGGGGGTCCCACAGACGGGATCCCTGTTTTGGGGGTCCCACTGACGGGGTCCCGTTTTTGGGGTTCCAACGGGGGTCCCACTGAGGGGATCGCGGTTTTTGGGGTCCCACTGACGGGGTCCCGTTTTTGGGGTTCCAACGGGGGTCCCACTGATGGGATCCCTGTTTTGGGGGTCCCACTGACGGGGTGCCATTTTTGGGGTTCCAATGGGGGTCCCACTGACGGGGTCCCGTTTTTGGGGTTCCAGTGGGGGTCCCACTGAGGGGGTCGCGGTTTTTGGGGCGCAGGGACCGCGTGGGCTCCCTGGACTGTGTGAACGTGCTCCTGCCCCGGGACGCGGCGCAGCTGCTGTGGGCCGAGGGACCCTTCCCCCGCAGGATGGGCATCGCCGCCTGGAGCGCCCACCGCAGCCTGCGCGCCCACCGCTGCGGCCTCTTCCTGCTGTGAGACCCCCGCGGCACTGGGGGCACTGGGAGCGCTGGGATGGGGCACTGGGAGCACTGGGAGCACTGGGATGGGGCACTGGGAGCACTGGGATGGGCATCGCCGCCTGGAGCGCCCACCGCAGCCTGCGCGCCCACCGCTGCGGCCTCTTCCTGCTGTGAGACCCCCGCGGCACTGGGAGCACTGGGAGCGCTGGGATGGGGCACTGGGAGCACTGGGATGGGGCACTGGGAGCACTGGGATGGGCATCGCCGCCTGGAGCGCCCACCGCAGCCTGCGCGCCCACCGCTGCGGCCTCTTCCTGCTGTGAGACCCCCGCGGCACTGGGAGCACTGGGAGCGCTGGGATGGGGTGCTGGGAGCGCTGGGATGGGGCACTGGGAGCACTGGGATGGGCATCGCCGCCTGGAGCGCCCACCGCAGCCTGCGCGCCCACCGCTGCGGCCTCTTCCTGCTGTGAGACCCCCGCGGCACTGGGAGCACTGGGAGCGCTGGGATGGGGTGCTGGGAGCGCTGGGATGGGGCACTGGGAGCACTGGGATGGGCATCGCCGCCTGGAGCGCCCACCGCAGCCTGCGCGCCCACCGCTGCGGCCTCTTCCTGCTGTGAGACCCCCGCGGCACTGGGAGCACTGGGATGGGGCACTGGGAGCACTGGGGGCGCTGGGATGGGGCACTGGGAGCACTGGGAGCACTGGGATGGGGTGCTGGGAGCGCTGGGATGGGGCACTGGGAGCACTGGGATGGGCATCGCCGCCTGGAGCGCCCACCGCAGCCTGCGCGCCCACCGCTGCGGCCTCTTCCTGCTGTGAGACCCCCGCGGCACTGGGGGCACTGGGAGCGCTGGGATGGGGCACTGGGAGCACTGGGAGCGCTGGGATGGGGCACTGGGAGCACTGGGATGGGCATCGCCGCCTGGAGCGCCCACCGCTGCGGCCTCTTCCTGCTGTGAGACCCCCGCGGCACTGGGAGCACTGGGAGCGCTGGGATGGGGCACTGGGAGCACTGGGAGTGCTGGGATGGGGTGTTGGGAGCACTGGGATGGGACACTGGGAGCACTGGGAGCACTGGGTGTACTGGGAGCACTGGGAGCACTGGGATGGGACACTGGGAGCACTGGGAGTGCTGGGATGGGGTGTTGGGAGCACTGGGATGGGACACTGGGAGCACTGGGAGCACTGGGTGTACTGGGAGCACTGGGAGCACTGGGATGGGACACTGGGAGCACTGGGAGCGCTGGGATGGGGTGTTGGGAGCACTGGGATGGGACACTGGGAGCACTGGGAGCACTGGGTGTACTGGGAGCACTGGGAGCACTGGGATGGGACACTGGGAGTACTGGGAGCACTGGGATGGGACACTGGGAGTACTGGGAGCACTGGGAGCACTGGGATGGGACACTGGGAGCAATGGGAGTGCTGGGTTGGGGCACTGGGAGTACTGGGAGCACTGGGAGCGCTGGGAGCACTGGGAGCGCTGGGATGGGGCGCTGGGAGCACTGGGAGCACTGGGATGGGACACTGGGAGCAATGGGAGTGCTGGGTTGGGGCACTGGGAGCACTGGGAGCACTGGGAGCACTGGGAGCACTGGGATGGGGCACTGGGGGCACTGGGGGCACTGGGAGCACTGGGATGGGGCACTGGGAGCACTGGGATGGGGCACTGGGGGCACTGGGGGCACTGGGAGCACTGGGAGTGCTGGGATGGGACACTGGGAGCACTGGGAGCGCTGGGATGGGGCACTGGGAGCACTGGGATGGGGCACTGGGGGCACTGGGGGCACTGGGATGGGGCACTGGGAGCACTGGGAGCACTGGGAGCACTGGGAGCACTGGGATGGGGCACTGGGGGCACTGGGGGCACTGGGAGCACTGGGAGCACTGGGGCAGAGCGGGAGGGGCCCTGTCCTGTCCCTCCCCTGTCCCTGACCCCGTGTCCCCCCCCCTTGACCCCGGGTGACCCCCGGCCCTGTTTTTGGGGTGATTCGGGCCAGGAACGGTCCCGCGTGGCGCTTGGCCTGCCTGGCCCTGTCCTGGCCCTGTCCTGGCCCTGTCCTTGTGTCCCTCCCGTGTCCTCCCTTGACCCCGAGTGACCCCTGGCTCCGTTTTTGGGGTGATTCGGGGCAGGAACGGCCCCGCGTGGCGCTCGGACCGCCTGGCCCTGAACCGGGCCGTGTCCTTGTGTCCCTCCCGTGTCCTTGTGTCCCTCCCGTGTCCCCCCGGCTGACCCCTGGCTCCCTTTTTGGGGTGATTCGGGCCAGGAACGGCCCCGCGTGGCGCTCGGACCGCCTGGCCCTGAACCGGGCCGTGCTGTCGCCGGCCGGGGCCCGCAAGTTCCTGCCGCTGCTGGACTCGGTGGCCCGGGACTTCGCCGAGTCCCTGCGGGGCCGCGTGCGCGGGACCCCCGGGGGGGCCCTGACCATCGACCCCCACCCGCTGCTCTTCCGCTTCACCCTCGAGGGTGCGTGCGACCCCCGGGACCCCCGGCTTGGGGGGGTGGTGGGACCCCCAGGGATTGGGGGGGGTGACACTGGGACCCCCGGGACCCCCGGCTTGGGGGGGTGGTGGGACCCCCAGGGATTGGGGGGGTGACACTGGGACCCCCGGGACCCCCGGCTTGGGGGGGTGGTGGGACCCCCAGGGATTGGGGGGGTGACACTGGGACCCCCGGGACCCCCGGCTTGGGGGGGTGGTGGGACCCCCAGGGATTGGGGGGGTGACACTGGGACCCCCGGGACCCCCGGCTTGGGGGGGTGGTGGGACCCCCAGGGATTGGGGGGGTGACAGTGGGACCCCCGGGACCCCCGGCTTGGGGGGGTGGTGGGACCCCCAGGGATTGGGGGGGGTGACAGTGGGACCCCCGGGACCCCCGGCTTGGGGGGGTGGTGGGACCCCCAGGGATTGGGGGGGTGACAGTGGGACCCCCGGGACCCCCGGCTTGGGGGGGTGGTGGGACCCCCAGGGATTGGGGGGGTGACACTGGGACCCCCGGGACCCCCGGCTTGGGGGGGTGGTGGGACCCCCAGGGATTGGGGGGGTGACACTGGGACCCCCGGGACCCCCGGCTTGGGGGGGTGGTGGGACCCCCAGGGATTGGGGGGGTGACACTGGGACCCTCGGGACCCCCGGCTTGGGGGGGTGGTGGGACCCTCAGGGATTGGGGGGGTGACACTGGGACCCTCAGTTTGGGGGGGAGGGGGGTTTGGGACCCCCAGGGGATGTGGGAGGTGGCAGTGGGACCCCCGGGACCCCCAGGGATTGGGGGGGGTGACAGTGGGACCCCCAGGGGATGGTGGGGGGTGACACTGGGACCCTCAGTTTGGGGGGGAGGGGGGTTTGGGACCCCCGGGGGATGTGGGAGGTGGCAGTGGGACCCCAGGGACCCCCGGCTTGGGGGGGTGGTGGGACCCCCAGGGATTGGGGGGGGTGACAGTGGGACCCTCAGTTTGGGGGGGGGAGGGGGGGTTGGGACCCTCGGGACCCCCAGGGGATGGTGGGGGGTGACAGTGGGACCCCCAGTTTGGGGGGGAGGGGGGTTTGGGACCCCCAGGGGATGTGGGAGGTGGCAGTGGGACCCCAGGGACCTCCAGGGATCGGGGGGGTGACACCGGGACCCCCAGGGGACGGAGGGGTGGGGGGGTGACACTGGGACACCCAGGGACCCCCCCCCCCAGGGGTTGGTGGGGGTGATAGCGGGACCCCCAGGACATGGTGGGGGGTCCGTAACAGCCCCCCCACCCCAAATTTCGGGGTGCTGAGGAGATTGGAGGGGGGTGGTAACATTGGGACCCCCAGGGAATTGAGGGGGGGGGACAACGGGGATCCTAAGAGGTGGGAGGGGAGGCTCTTTACCAGTCGCCCCCCCCCCCAAATTTCGGGGTGCTGAGGAGATGGGGGGGGGAGGTGACGTTGGGACCCCCAGGACCCCAATGGCTGCGGGGGGGAGGTGACTTTGAGACCCCCCAGGGAATTGGGGAGGGGGGTTTGTGGTGACAACGAGGATCCTAAGAGGTGGGAGGGGAGGGCCTTTACCACTCCCCCCTCCCCAAATTTCGGGGCGCTGAGGGGGTGCAGAACCAGGAGATGGGAGGGGGGAGGTGACGTTGGGACCCCCAGAGAATTGAGGGGGGGGGACAACGGGGATCCTAAGAGGTGGGAGGGGACGGTCTTTACCAGTCGCCCCCCCTCCCCAAATTTCGGGGGTGCTGAGGAGATTGGAGGGGGGAGGTGACACTGGGACCCCCAGGGAATTGAGGAGGGGGGGGACAACGAGGATCCTAAGAGTTGGGAGGGGAGGCTCTTTACCAGTCGCCCCCTCCCCAAATTTCGGGGCGCTGAGGGGGTGCAGACCCAGGAGATGGGAGGGGGGAGGTGACGCTGGGACCCCCAGGGAATTGAGGGGGGGGACAACGGGGATCCTAAGAGGTGGGAGGGGAGGCTCTTTACCAGTCGCCCCCCCTCCCCAAATTTCGGGGTGCTGAGGAGATTGGAGGGGGGAGGTGACACTGGGACCCCCAGGGAATTGAGGGGGGGGGACAACGAGGATCCTAAGAGTTGGGAGGGGAGGCTCTTTACCACTCCCCCCCCCCTCCCCAAATTTCGGGGCGCTGATTTCCCCCCCCCCCCCACCCCCCCCAGCCAGCAGCTACGCGCTGTACGGGGAGCGGCTGGGGCTGCTGGGGGGGGCGGCGGCGGGGGGGGCGCAGCGTTTTTTGGGGGCGCTGGAGGAGATGCTGCGGACCACGCTGCCCCTGCTCTTCCTGCCCCCCCCGCTGCTGCGCCTGCACCCCCCGCTCTGGCAGCGCCACCTCCGCGCCTGGGACACCATCTTCCAGCACGGTGAGGGGGGGGGCAGCCACCGGGACCCCCCCCCAGACCACCCTGAGACCCCCCCCCCCCCCCCCAGACTGCGGGGACAGCCCCCGTGGTGCCGGCAATGCCCCGTGGGACCCCCACCCCCTAGGGGCTTGTAGGAGCCCCCCCGTCCGTGTCACCCCTCAACGCCTCGGGACCCCCCCCCGGGACCCCCCCGTGGGACCCCCACCCTGTAGGGGCGTGTAGGAGCCCACCCTCCCCCCCCCCCGTGTCACCCGGCAAAGCCTCGGGACCCCCCCGTGGGAACCCCCCGTGGGACCCCCACCCTGTAGGGGCGTGTAGGAGCCCACCCTCCCCCCCCCGCTCCGTGTGACCCGGCAAAGCCTTGGGACCCCTCCTGGGACCCCCCCGTGGGACCCCCCCCCGTGGGACCCCCCCCCCCCGGTGTCACCCCTCAAAGCCTCAGGACCCCCTCGTGGGACCCCCCCGTGGGACCCCCACCCTGTAGGGGCTTGTAGGAGCCCACCCCCTCCCCTCCCCGTGTCACCCCTCAAAGCCTCGCCCCCCCCCCCCCGTGAGACCCCCATCCTCTGGGACCCCCCCCCGTGGGACCCCCACCCTGTAGGAGCCTGTAGGACCCCTCCCCCTCCGTGTCACCCCTCAAAGCCTCGGGACCCCCCCGTGAGACCCCCCCGTGGGACCCCCACCCTGTGTCACCCGGCAAAGCCTCGGGACCCCCCCGTGGGACCCCCATCCTCTGGGACCCTCCCTGGGACCCCCCCGTGGGACCCCCACCCTGTGTCACCCGGCAAAGCCTCGGGACCCCCCCGTGGGACCCCCATCCTCTGGGACCCTCCCTGGGACCCCCCCCGTGGGACCCCCACCCTGTGTCACCCGGCAAAGCCTTGGGACCCCCCCCCGTGGGACCCCCATCCTCTGGGACCCTCCCCGGGACCCCCCCGTGGGACCCTCGTCCTCTGGGACCCCCCCCCCCTCCTGGCACCCTCCCCCCTCCACCATGAGACCCCCCACCCCGTGAGAACCCCCCCGTGGGACCCCTCACCCCGTGCGACCCCCACCCGTGGGACCCCTCCCCTATGAACCCCCCCGGAATCCCCTCTCTGTGACCCCCCCCCCCCCCCACTTTGAGACCCCGTGGGGGGCGGAGGGTGCTCAGGGGTACCCAACCCCCCCCTCCTCAGCACCCTTAGGGTGGGGGTCTGCGTGCCCCCCCCCCCCCCACCCCCGAATTGGGGCTAACCCGGGGGTCCCGGTGCTCGCCCCCCCCCCCCCCGCAGCTGACGAGAACATCCAGCGGATTTACCGGGAGTTCTGCCGGGGGGGGCCCGGGGGGGGTCCCGGGGGGGTCCCCGGGGGGGTCCTGGCCGAGCTGCTGCTGCAGGGGCAGCTCCCCCTCCCCTCCATCAAGGCCAACGTCACCGAGTTCACCGCGGGCGGCGTGGACACCGTGAGGGGGGGCACCGGGACGGGGGGGGGGGGCACCGGGAGGGGAGGGGGGCACCGGGAGGAATTTGGGGAGGGGGCGGGGGGGGCACCCAGAAAGGTTTTGGGGGGGTTTTGTAGGGGTAGGGGGCACGGGGAGGGGAGGGGGGCACCGGGAGGAATTTGGGGAGGGGGCGGGGGGGGCACCCAGAAGGGTTTTGGGGGGGTTTTGTAGGGGTAGGGGGCACGGGGAGGGGAGTGGGGGGGAGGGGAATGGGGCTGCGGGGGCGGGACATGGGAGGGGGGGGTTTGGGGGGTCCTGGGCTTGGAGGGGGGGGCGTGGGGGGGTCAGGGTGGGGGTCCCAAGGGGTTCGGAAGGGGTCAGAGGGAGGGTCTGGGGGGGGGGAGTCAATATGGGGGTCATTGAGGGGGTCCCGGGGGGGTCAGTCGGGGTCATTGGGTGGGTCTGGGGGGTCAAGGGGTCAGTGGGGTCAGTGGGGGGGGTCTTGTGGGGTGGGATCAGTGGGAGGGGTCAATATGGGGGGTCCCGGGGGGGTCTTGGGGGGGGTCTCAGGCGTGTGTCCCCCTCCCATCCCAGACGGCGATCCCGCTGCTGTGGGAACTGGGGTTGTTTTAGGGGGGTCCCGGGTATTCCGGGGGGGGGGGGGGTCAATATGGGGGTTCCTGGGGGTCCCGGGGGGGGTGTCTCAGGGGTGTGTCCCCCCCCAGACGGCGATCCCGCTGCTGTTCACGCTGTGGGAATTGGGGTTGTTTTGGGGGGGGTCCCGGGTATTCCAGAGTGGGGGGGGGTCAATATGGGGGTTCCTGGGGGTCCCGGGGGGGGTCTCAGGGGTGTGTCCCCCCCCAAACGCCGATCCCGCTGCTGTGGGAATTGGGGTTGTTTTAGGGGGGTTTTGGGTATTCCAGAGTCGGGGGGGGGTCAATATGGGGGTTCCTGGGGGTCCCGGGGGGGGTCTCAGGGGTGTGTCCCCCCCCAAACGCCGATCCCGCTGCTGTTGGAATTGGGGTTGTTTTAGGTGGGTTTTGGGGGGGGTCCCGGGTATTCCAGAGTGGGGGGGTCAATATGGGGGTGCCAGGGGGGTCCCGGGTATTCCAGAGTGGGGGGGTCAATATGGGGGTGCCAGGGGGGTCCCGGGTATTCCAGAGTGGGGGGGTCAATATGGGGGTGCCAGGGGGGTCCCGGGTATTCCAGAGTGGGGGGGTCAATATGGGGGTCCCGGGGGGGGTCTGTGACCCCCACGCCCCCCCCAGACGGCGATCCCGCTGCTGTTCACGCTGTGGGAATTGGGGTTGTTTTGGGGGGGGTCCCGGGTATTCCAGAGTGGGGGGGGTCAATATGGGGGTCCCGGGGGGGGTCTGTGACCCCCACGCCCCCCCCCCAGACGGCGATCCCGCTGCTGTTCACGCTGTTGGAATTGGGGTTGTTTTTAGGGGGGATCCCGGGTATTCCAGAGTGGGGGGGTCAATATGGGGGTCTCGGGGGAGGGGTCTCTGACCCCCACGCCCCCCCCCCAGACGGCGATCCCGCTGCTGTTCACGCTGTTCGAGCTGGGCCGGAACCCGGGGGTGCAGCGGGCGCTGCGGGAGGAGCTGCGGGCGGCCGGGGGGGTCTCGGGGGGGGCGCGACCCCTGCCCGAGCTCCTCGGGGCGCTCCCGCTCCTGAAAGCGGCCATCAAAGAGACCCTGAGGTGGGAACTGGGGGGCACTGGGGGGCACTGGGGGCACTGGGCGGACTGGGGGGACTGGGGGGGACTGGGGGGACTGGGGGGCACTGGGGGGACTGGGGGGCACTGGGGGGATGCGGGTTGGGGGGCATTGGGGGGTTTGGAGGGGCTGGGAATTGGGGGGGCACTGGGGGGACTGGGGGCACTGGGGGGCACTGGGGGGACTGGGGGGCACTGGGGAGATGCGGGTTGGGGGGCATTGGGGGGTTTGGAGGGGCTGGGAACTGGGGAGGGACTGGGGGGCACTGGAGGGACTGGGGGGCACTGGGGGGATGCGGGTTGGGGGGGCATGGGGGGTTTGGAGGGGCTGGGAATTGGGGGGGGACTGGGGGGACTGGGGGGCACTGGGGGAGACTGGGGGGCACTGGAGGGACTGGGGGGCACTGGGGGGATGCGGGTTGGGGGGGCATTGGGGGGTTTGGAGGGGCTGGGAATTGGGGGGGCACTGGGGGGACTGAGGGGCACTGGGGGGGACTGGGGGGACTGGGGGGCACTGGGGGGATGCGGGTTGGGGGGCATTGGGGGGTTTGGAGGGGCTGGGAACTGGGGGGCACTGGGGGCACTGGGGGGCACTGGGGGGATGCGGGTTGGGGGGCATTGGGGGGTTTGGAGGGGCTGGGAACTGGGGGGCACTGGGGGGCACTGGAGGGACTGGGGGCACTGGGGGAATGCGGGTTGGGGGGCATTGGGGGGTTTGGAGGGGCTGGGAACTGGGGGGGGACTGGGGGACACTGGGGGAAACTGGGGGAGATTGGGGGGATGCGGGTTGGGGGGCATTGGGGGGTTTGGAGGGGCTGGGAACTGGGGGGCACTGGGGGGCACTGGGGGGCACTGGGGGCACTGGGGGGGACTGGGGGGATGCGGGTTGGGGGCACTGGGGGGTTTGGAGGGGCTGGGAACTGGGGGGGCACTGGGGGCACTGGGGGGCACTGGGGGGCACTGGGGGGGACTGGGGGTTGCGGGTTGGGGGGCATTGGGGGGTTTGGAGGGGCTGGGAACTGGGGGGGCACTGGGGGGCACTGGGGGGCACTGGGGGCACTGGGGGGGACTGGGGGCACTGGGGGCACTGGGGGGCTGGGGCGGCATCAGGGAGCTGAATATTGGGGGGACACTGGGGGAACTGGGGGAGATACTGGGGGCTGTGGGGGGACACTGGGGGCTGAGTACTGGGGGAACTGGGGGGACACTGGGAGAGGCACTGGGGGCTGAGTACTGGGGGAACTGGGGGGACACTGGGAGAGGCACTGGGGGGCTGAGTACTGGGGGAACTGGGGGGATACTGGGAGAGGCACTGGGGGCTGAGTACTGGGGGAACTGGGGGGACACTGGGAGAGGCACTGGGGGGCTGAGTACTGGGGGAACTGGGGGGACACTGGGAGAGGCACTGGGGGGCTGAGTACTGGGGGAACTGGGGGGACACTGGGAGAGGCACTGGGGGCTGAGTACTGGGGGAACTGGGGGGACACTGGGAGGGGGGCACTGGGAGCTGAGTACTGGGGGAAATGGGGGGCTGAGTACTGGGGGAACTGGGGGGATACTGGGAGAACTGGGGGCGATACTGGGGACTGTGGGGGGACCCTCTGGGGCTGAGTACTGGGAGAACTGGGGGAACACTGGGAGGGGGGCACTGGGAGCTGAACATTGGCTCTGGGTTGTCCCAGCGCCATTCGGGGGCACTGGGGGGGGGGGATGGGTAGAGCCACACCCCTGACTGGGCGGCACTGGGGAAACTGGGCGATACTGGGCGATACTGGGAGAGGCCCCCCCCCGCCCGTTACCCCCCCAGGCTGTACCCCGTGGGCATCACCGTGCAGCGCTACCCGGCCACCGACGTGGTGCTCCACAACTACCGCGTGCCGGCGGGGGTGAGCGCCAGCCCGGGGGGTCCCGGGGAGGGTCCTGGGGGGGTCCCTGGGGGGGGGTCCCGGTGCTGAAGCCCACCCCCCACCCCGCAGACGCTGTGCCAGGTGGCTCTGTACGCCATGGGGCGCTGCCCCGACGTGTTCCCGCACCCCGAGCGCTACGACCCGCGGCGCTGGCTCGGCAAGGATGACACCACCTTCAAGGCCTTGGCCTTCGGCTTCGGCGCCCGCCAGTGCATCGGGCGGCGCCTGGCCGAGGCCGAGATGCTGCTGTTCCTGGCGCACGTGAGCGGGGGACCCCCAAAACGCCCCCGGGGTTGGGGGGGGGGGGTCGGGATCTCCATGGGGGGGTTGGGTTCGCCCAATGGGGTCTTGGTTTGACTCAAAGTCTTGGGGTGATTCAAGGAGGGTTTGGCTGGACCCAACGAGGGCTTGGCTTGACCCAAAGGCTTGGCTTGACCCAACGAGGGCTTGGCTTGACCCAACGAGGGCTTGGCTTGACCCAAAGGCTTGGCTTGACTCAACGAGGGCTTGGCTTGACCCAAAGGCTTGGCTTGACCCAACAAGGTCTCGGCTTGACCCAGCGAGGTCTTGGCTTGACCCAACAAGGGCTTGGCTTGACCCAAAGGCTTGGCTGGACCCAACGAGGGCTTGGCTTGACCCAAAGGTTTGGCTTGACCCAACAAGGTCTTGGCTTGACCCAGCAAGGGCTTGGCTTGACCCAACAAGGTCTTGGCTTGACCCAACAAGGTCTTGGCTTGACCCAAAGGCTTGGCTTGACCCAACAAGGTCTTGGCTTGACCCAAAGGTTTGGCTTGACCCAAAGGCTTGGCTTGACCCAAAGGTTTGGCTTGACCCAAAGGCTTGGCTTGACCCAAAGGCTTGGCTTGACCCAACGAGGGCTTGGCTGGACCCAACGAGGGCTTGGCTTGACCCAAAGGCTTGGCTTGACTCAACGAGGGCTTGGCTTGACCCAACAAGGGCTTGGCTTGACCCAGCGAGGTCTTGGCTTGACCCAAAGGTTTGGCTTGACCCAACGAAGGCTTGGCTTGACCCAAAGGCTTGGCTTGACCCAACAAGGTCTTGGCTTGACCCAGCGAGGTCTTGGCTTGACCCAAAGGCTTGGCTTGACCCAACAAGGTCTTGGCTTGACCCAAAGGCTTGGCTTGACCCAACGAGGGCTTGGCTTGACCCAAAGGCTTGGCTTGACCCAAAGGCTTGGCTTGACCCAACAAGGTCTCGGCTTGACCCAGCGAGGTCTTGGCTTGACCCAACAAGGGCTTGGCTTGACCCAAAGGCTTGGCTGGACCCAACGAGGGCTTGGCTTGACCCAAAGGTTTGGCTTGACCCAACAAGGTCTTGGCTTGACCCAGCAAGGGCTTGGCTTGACCCAACAAGGTCTTGGCTTGACCCAAAGGTTTGGCTTGACCCAAAGGCTTGGCTTGACCCAAAGGTTTGGCTTGACCCAAAGGCTTGGCTTGACCCAAAGGCTTGGCTTGACCCAACGAGGGCTTGGCTGGACCCAACGAGGGCTTGGCTTGACCCAAAGGCTTGGCTTGACTCAACGAGGGCTTGGCTTGACCCAACAAGGGCTTGGCTTGACCCAGCGAGGTCTTGGCTTGACCCAAAGGTTTGGCTTGACCCAACGAAGGCTTGGCTTGACCCAAAGGCTTGGCTTGACCCAACAAGGTCTTGGCTTGACCCAGCGAGGTCTTGGCTTGACCCAAAGGCTTGGCTTGACCCAACAAGGTCTTGGCTTGACCCAAAGGCTTGGCTTGACCCAACGAGGGCTTGGCTTGACCCAAAGGCTTGGCTTGACCCAAAGGCTTGGCTTGACCCAGCAAGGGCTTGGCTTGACCCAAAGGCTTGGCTTGACCCAACAAGGTCTTGGCTTGACCCAAAGGCTTGGCTTGACCCAAAGGCTTGGCTTGACCCAAAGGTTTGGCTTGACCCAAAGGCTTGGCTTGACCCAAAGGTTTGGCTTGACCCAAAGGCTTGGCTTGACCCAACAAGGGCTTGGCTTGACCCAAAGGCTTGGCTTGACCCAACAAGGTCTTGGCTTGACCCAGCGAGGTCTTGGCTTGACCCAACAAGGTCTTGGCTTGACCCAAAGGCTTGGCTTGACCCAAAGGCTTGGCTTGACCCAACAAGGGCTTGGCTTGACCCAAAGGCTTGGCTTGACCCAGCAAGGTCTTGGCTTGACCCAACAAGGTCTTGGCTGAACCCATCTTGGCTTGACCCAGCGAGGTCTTGACGTGGCCCAGTGAGGTCTTGGCTTGACCCAACCATGTTTTGGCTTGACCCAACCACGCCTTGGTTTGACTCAACGCATTGACTTGGCCCAGTGACGTGTTGCTTCAACCCAATGTCTTGACTTGACCCATGGAGGCCTTGACTTGACCCAACAAGGTCTTGGCTGAACCCAACCTCTTGGCTTGACGCAATCATGCCTTGCCTTGACCCATGGAGGTCTTGACTTGACCCATGGAGGTCTTGACTTGACCCAACGTCTTGGATTGACCCGTTGAGGTCTTGACTTGACCCAATAAGGTCTTGGCTGAACCCAATGTCCTGGATTGACCCAACAAGGCCTTGACTTGACCCAACAAGGTCTTGGCTGAACCCAACGTCTTGACTTGACCCAGTGAGGTCTTGACTTGACCCAACAAGGTCTTGGCTGAACCCAACATCTTGGCTTGACCCAGCAAGGCCTTGACGTGGCCCAGTGAGGTCTTGGCTTGACCCAACCGTGTTTTGGCTTGACCCAACCATGCCCTGGTTTGACTCAACGCGTTGACTTGGCCCAGTGACGTGTTGGTTCAACCCAATGTCTTGGCTTGACCCATTGAGGCCTTGACTTGACCCAACAAGGTCTTCGCTGAACCCAACGTCTTGGCTTGACCCAACAAGGTCTTGACTTGATCCAACATTTTGGCTTGACCCGTTGAGGTCTTGACTTGACCCAACATTTTGGCTTGACCTGTTGAGGTCTTGACTTGACCCATTGAGGTCTTGACTTGACCCAATGTCTTGGCTTGACCCGTTGAGGTCTTGACTTGACCCAACAAGGTCTTGACTTGACCCGACAAGGTCTTGCCTGAACCCAATGTCTTGGCTTGACCCATTGAGGTCTTGACTTGACCCATGGAGGTCTTGACTTGACCCAATAAGGTCTTGGCTGAACCCAATGTCCTTGATTGACCCAACAAGGCCTTGACTTGACCCAACAAGGTCTTGGCTGAACCCAACATCTTGGCTTGACCCAGTGAGGCCTTGACGTGGCCCAGTGAGGTCTTGGCTTGACCCAACCATGCCCTGGTTTGACTCAACGCGTTGACTTGGCCCAGTGACGTGTTGGTTCAATCCAATGTCTTGGCTTGACCCAACAAGGTCTTGCCTTGACCCAACAAGGTCTTGGCTGAACCCAATGTCTTGGCTTGACCCAGAGAGGTCTTGGCTTGACCCAGTGAGGTCTTGACTTGACCCAACATTTTGGCTTGACCCATTGAGGTCTTGACTTGACCCAACAAGGTCTTGACTTGACCCAATGTCTTGGCTTGACCTGTTGAGGTCTTGACTTGACCCATGGAGGTCTTGACTTGACCCGACAAGGTCTTGGCTGAATCCAATGTCTTGGCTTGACCCAATCATGCCTTGCCTTGACCCAACAAGGTCTTGGCTGAACCCAATGCCTTGGCTTGACCCAATCATGCCTTGGCTTGACCCATGGAGGTTTTGCCTTGGCCCGTGAGGTGTTGGCTTGACCCAAGCCAACCCTTGGTCCAACCCAAGGTCTTGGTTCTACTCAATCTCTTGGCTTGACCCAACGATTCCTTGGCTTGACCCAATGTCTTGGTTTGACCCAAGGATATCTGAGTTCAACCCAACCACTTGCCTTGACCCAAAACCACCTTGGCGTGACCCAAGGATGTCTTCGTTTGTCCCAACCATCCTTTGGCTCGACCCAATGATGTCTTGACTTGGTTCTGTAACATCTTGACTTGACCCAAAACCATCTTCACCCAACGAAGTCTTGACTTGACCCAAAGAGGTCTTGGCTTGATCCAAAGAGATCTTGGCTTGACCCAAAGAGGTCTTGACTTGCTCCTGATATCTGCCCTTGACCCCACATTTTGGTTTGATCCCAAATTGTTTTGACTTGCCCCAAAATCACCTTGGCTTGATCCCAAAGTCTTGGCTTGACCCAACATCTTGGACTGACCCAACAAGCTCTTGACTCAGCTCAACGATGTCTTTTGACCCAACGACGCAAACCCTTGACCTGACGATTTGGCTTGACCCCAAACCTCCTTGGCTTGACCCCAAACCTCCTTGCCTTGACCCCAAACCATCCTGGCTTGACCCCAAACCTCCTTGGCTTGACCCCAAACCATCCTGACTTGACCCCAAACCATCCTGGCTTGACCCCAAACCTCCTTGGCTTGACCCCAAACCATCCTGACTTGACCCCAAACCATCCTGGCTTGACCCCAAACCTCCTTGCCTTGACCCCAAACCATCCTGACTTGACCCCAAACCTCCTTGGCTTGACCCCAAACCATCCTGACTTGACCCCAAACCATCCTGACTTGACCCCAAACCTCCTTGCCTTGACCCCAAACCTCTTTGGCTTGACCCCAAACCTCCTGACTTGACCCCAAACCATCCTGACTTGACCCCAAACCTCCTTGCCTTGACCCCAAACCATCCTGACTTGACCCCAAACCATCCTGACATGACCCCAAACCATCCTGGCTTGACACCAAACCTCCTTGCCTTGACCCCAAACCTCTTTGGCTTGACCCCAAACCTCCTGACTTGACCCCAAACCATCCTGACTTGACCCCAAACCACCTTGCCTTGACCCCAAACCTCCTTGACTTGACCCCAAACCTCCTTGGCTTGACCCCAAACCTCCTTGGCTTGACCCCAAACCATCCTGACTTGACGCCAAACCATCCTGACTTGACCCCAAACCTCCTTGGCTTGACCCCAAACCATCCTGACTTGACCCCAAACCATCCTGACTTGACCCCAAACCTCCTTGGCTTGACCCCAAACCTCCTTGGCTTGACCCCAAACCATCCTGACTTGACCCCAAATCACCCTGACTTGACCCCAAACCTCCTTGGCTTGACCCCAAACCATCCTGACTTGACCCCAAACCATCCTGACTTGACCCCAAACCTCCTTGCCTTGACCCCAAACCTCCTTGGCTTGACCTCAAACCTCCTTGGCTTGACCCCAAACCATCCTTGCCTTGACCCCAAACCATCCTGACTTGACCCCAAACCTCCTTGCCTTGACCCCAAACCATCCTGCCTTGACCCCAAACCATCCTGGCTTGACCCCAAACCTCCTTGACTCGACCCCAAACCATCCTGACTTGACCCCAAACCTCCTTGGCTTGACCCCAAACCATCCTGGCTTGACCCCAAACCATCCTGACTTGACCCCAAACCATCCTGGCTTGACCCCAAACCATCCTGACTTGACCCCAAACCTCCTTGACTTGACCCCAAACCATCCTGACTTGACCCCAAACCTCCTTGCCTTGACCCCAAACCTCTTTGGCTTGACCCCAAACCATCCTGGCTTGACCCCAAACCATCCTGACTTGACCCCAAACCTCCTTGGCTTGACCCCAAACCTCTTTGGCTTGACCCCAAACCATCCTGGCTTGACCCCAAACCATCCTGACTTGACCCCAAACCATCCTGGCTTGACCCCAAACTGTCCCTGCCCAGGTCCTGAGCAACTTCACCATCGAGGCCGTGTCCACCGAGGACGTTCCCACCGTCTTCCGCTTCATCCTGATGCCCGAGAAGTCGCCCCTGCTGACCTTCCGCACCCTCGACTGACCCAGCGGGGCCCCTGGGGGTCACCGAGGGGTCCCTGGGGGTCCCTGGGGGTCACCGAGGGGTCCCTGAGGGGTCCCTGGGGGTCACCGAGGGGTCAGTGGGGAGGGTCCACCCCGTGCCCCCCCCCCCAGGATCACCCTGTGCCGTGGGAAGAGCCGCGGGGATGGGGGTGGGGCAGGACCCCACGGCCCCCCCAGCCCGAGCGGTGGGAGACGTTATGTAAATCACATGCAAATCACATGCAGATCGCATGCAAATCCCATGCAAATGAGCTCCCCGAGAACCCCAATAAAGTCGTGTTGCAGGCACGGTGCTGGCTCAGCTTGGGGGGGGGTTTGGGGACCCTCCACTGCCCCCCCAGTCCCCCCAAAACCCCCCCATCCCATGTCCCCCCTTCCCCCCCATTCCACCCCGAACCCCCCAAATTCCCCCCTCCTGAATCCCCCACAAACGCCCCCCCCAAACGAGCCCCAGTTTCCTCCTCAAATCCCCCCCAACGCCCCCAAATTCCCCCTCAAATCCCCCCAAACCTTCCCAAATCTCCCCCCAAATTCCCCCTCAAATCCCCCACAAATCTTCCCAAACCTCCCCCCAAATTTCCCCCAAACCTTCCCAAATCTCCCCCAAATCCCCCCAAACCTTCCCAAATCTCCCCCCAAATTCCCCCCAAACCTTCCCAAATCTCCCCCCAAATTCCCCCTCAAATCCCCCACAAACCTTCCCAAATCTCCCCCCAAATTTCCCCCCAAATTCCCCCCCAAATTCCCCCTCAAATCCCCCAAATCTCCCTCCAAATCTTCCCAAATCTCCCCCCAAATCCCCCCAAACCTTCCCAAATCCCCCCCAAACCTTCCCAAATCTCCCCAAACCTTCCCAAATCCCCCCAAGTCCCCCCCAAATTCCCCCAAACCTTCCCAAATCTCCCCCCAAATCCACCCAAACCTTCCCAAACCCCCCCAAATCCCCCAAACCTTTCCAAATCTCCCCCAAATTCCCCCAAACCTTCCCAAATCTCCCCCCAAGTCCCCCCAAACCTTCCCAAATCCCCCCCAAACCATCCCAAATCCCCCCAAACCTTCCCAAATCCCCCCCAAACCATCCCAAATCCCCCCAAATCTCCCCCAAACCTTCCCAAATCCCCCCAAACCATCCCAAATCCCCCCAAATCCCCCCAAACCTTCCCAAATCCCCCCAAATCCCCCCCAAACCTTCCCAAATCCCCCCCAAATCCCCCCAAACCATCCCATATCCCCCCAAACCCCCCCAAACCTTCCCAAATCCCCCCCAAATCCCCCCAAACCTTCCCAAATCCCCCCAAATCTCCCCCCAATTCCCCCCCCAATTCCCCCAACCCCCAAAACCCCATTCCGCTCCGCCCCTCCCCTCTGCGCTTCCCGCTCTCCCATTGGCCGCTCCTCAACCCACCTCCCCTTCCCATTGGCTCCACTTTCCCCGCACTCTCTTTCTATTGGCCGCTCTCCCCGCCCATCACGGCCCGCTCTGCGCCGCCATTGGTGAAGGCGTGTGGGCGGGGCGTTGCCAGGTTACAAAGGGCGGGCGCGGCCGGGCCGGGCCCAGATGGGCGAGCGCGGGGGCAGCGCGGGGGCCGCGGCCCCGGGGGGCGACAGCGGCGGAGCCTCGACCCCCGGCGGGGGCAACGGGGGGGCCCGCAGGCGTCGGGGGGGACCCTCGAAAGCTTCACCCGCCCCCGCTCACGGCGACAGCGCCGATGACCCCGCCGGAGACTTCAGGTAACGGGCCCAGCGCGGGAAAGCGGACCCTCCCCTCACGCCGGGAGCGGGACCCCTCAGGGACCCACCCCCCTCAGGTCGGGAGCGGACACTCAGGACCCCCCTTGCCCTGTCTGGGGACATTTGGGACCCTCCCCCCGGTTGGGCCTGGGACGCTCGGGATCCTCGGGGAACCCCCTCATGTTGAGAGCGGGACACTGGGGACCCTCAGGGACCCCCCTCAGGTTGGGAGCGGGACACTCGGGAGTCCCCCCCCTCACCTTGGGGACACTCGGGACCCTCAGGGACCCCCCCTCAGGTTGAGAGCGGGACACTCGGGACTCCCCCTTTCCCTTTCTGGGGACATTCGGGACCCCCCCCGGTTGGGCCTGGGACGCTCGGGACCCTCGGGGATCCCCCTCATGTTGAGAGCGGGACACTGGGGACCCTCAGGGACCCCCCTCAGGTTGGGAGCGGGACACTCGGGACTCCCCCCCCTCACCTTGGGGACACTGGGGACCCTCAGGGACCGCCCTCCCCTGAGGGGAGCGGGACACTCGGGAGTTCCCCCCCTCACCTTGGGGACACTCGGGACCCTCGGGGAACCCCCTCATGTTGAGAGCGGGACACTGGGGACCCTCAGGGACCCCCCCCCCCTTCAGGTTGGGAGCGGGACACTCGGAACCCCCCCCCCTTTCCCTTTCTGGGGACATTCGGGACCCCCCTCGGCTGGGCCTGGGACACTCGGGACCCTCAGGGACCCCCCCCTCAGGTTGGAACCGGACACTCAGGACCCCCCTTCCCCTGTCTGGAGACGTTTGGGACCCCCCCCCCCGCCCTCACCTTGGGGACACTCGGGACCCTCAGGGACCCCCCCTCTCAGATTGCAACCGGATACTCGAGACCCCTCCCCCCCTTTTTGGGGACACTGGGGACCCCCCCCCCCCGGCTGCGCCTGCCACACTCGGGACCCCCAGGGACCCCCCCCGGGTCAGGGACACTGGGGATCCCCCTCCCCCCACCCAGGTCCTGCTTTTCTGTGTCCCCCCGCTGTCCCCTTGTCCCTGTGTCCCCCCCCCTTTTCCCGGGGGTCCCTCTCCCCGTGCCCCCTCCCCCGTTTCCCTGTGCCACCCCGCTGTCCCTGGGGTCCCCGTGCCCCCTGTCCCCGTGTCCCTGTCCCCGGTGCCCCCTGTCCCCGTGTCCCGGGGCGATGTCCCAACCCTGCCCCGCCACTCCCGGTTGCGACACCGCCGGGACGGGCGCGGGGCGGCCCCGACCCCCCCCGTGCCACCCCCGTGTCCCTGTGCCAGGGGGTCCTGACCCCCCCCTTGTGCCCACGGGGTATGGGGGGGGGGGGCTCTTTTGGGGAGGGGCGCGGGGTTGTGACCCTCCCCCATCCCCCAGCAGTGGCTGTTTCTGGTTTGGGGTCCGCCTGTCCCTTGGTGGGGGGGTCCCACTGTCCCCTGTCCCTGTTTGGGGGTCCCCAGGAGGGTCCCACTGTCCCGTGTCCCTGTTTGGGGTCCCACTGTCCCTTGGTGGGGGTCCCTTGTCCCTGTTTGGGGTTCCCTGCCCCGGGGGATCCCCAGGAGGGTCCCCTTGGCCCTGTTTTTGGGGTGTCCCTCTGTCCCTGTTTGGGGTCCCCAGGAGGGTCCCACTGTCCCTCTGTCCCTGGTTGGGGTCCCCAGGGGGGTCCCACTGTCCCGTGGTGGGGGTCCCTTGTCCCTGTTTGGGGTTCCCTGTCCTGGGGGATCCCCAGGAGGGTCCCCCTGGCCCCGTTTTTGGGGTGTCCCTCTGTCCCTGTTTGGGGTCCCCAGGAGGGTCCCACTGTCCCCTGTCCCTGGTTGGGGTCCCCAGGGGGGTCCCACTGTCCCTTGATGGGGGTCCCTTGTCCCTGTTTGGGGTCCCCAGGGGGGTCCCACTGTCCCTTGATGGGGGTCCCTTGTCCCTGTTTGGGGTTCCCTGCCCTGGGGGATCCCCAGGAGGGTCCCCCTGGCCCTGTTTTTGGGGTGTCCCTCTGTCCCTGTTTGGGGTCCCCAGGGGGGTCCCACTGTCCCCTGTCCCTGTTTGGGGTCCCCAGAGGGGTCCCACTGTCCCTCTGTCCCTGTTTGGGGTCCCCAGGGGGGTCCCACTGTCCCGTGGTGGGGGTTCCTTGTCCCTCTTTGGGGTTCCCTGTCCCAGGGGATCCCCAGGAGGGTCCCCCTGGCCCTGTTTTTGGGGTGTCCCCCTGTCTCCTGGTTGGGGTCCCTTAGAGGGGGGTCCCGATGTCCCCTGTCCCTGGTTGGGGTCCCCTCTCCTCGGTTTTGGGGTCCCCCCTCCCCTGCTCCTGACTAAGGTCCCTGGGAGGGTCCCATTGTCCCCTGGCCCTGTTTTTGGGGTGTCCCCCTGTCCCCGGTTTGGGATCTCCTCTCATTGTTTTTGGGGTCCCCTGCCCCTGGTTGGGGTCCCCAGTGAGGTTCCCCTGTCCCCTGCTCTCAATTGGGGTCCCTTGGAGGGGGGTCCCCCTTGTCCCCAGCCCTTTGGGGTGTCCCCTGCTCCCGTTTGGGGTCCCCAGCGAGGTTCCCCTGTCCCTGCCCATGGTTGGGGTCCCCAAAGGGGTCCCACCTGGGTGCCCCAATCCAGGGGCACCCCAAACACCCCCAGGGCCACCCAAAACTCCCCCAGAGCCACCCCAAAACCCCCCAGGGCCACCCCAAACTCGCTTAGGGCCACTCCAAACCTCCCCCAGGGTCACCCAAAAACCCCCCAGGACCACCCCAAACTCACTTAGGGCCACCCCAACCCCCCCCCCCCGGGCCACCCCAAAACTCCCCAAGGCCACCCCAAACTCCCCCAGGGTCACTCCAAACCTCCCCAAGGTCACCCCAAACTCACTTAGGGCCACCCCAAAAACCGCCCCGGACCACCTCAAACCCCCCCAGGGCCACCCCAAACCTCCCCCAGGGTCACCCCAAGCTCCCCCCGGGTCACCCAAAAAGCCCCCAGGGCCACCCCAAACTCACTTAGGGCCACCCCAAACTCGCTTAGGGCCATTCCAAACCTCCTCCAGGGTCACCCCAAAACCCCCCAGGACCACCCCAGACTCACTTAGGGTCACCCCAAACTCGCTTAGGGCCACCCCAAACCTCCCCAGGGTCACCCCAAACTCCCCCAGGGTCACCCCAAAACCCCCCAGGACCACCCCAAACTCACTTAGGGCCACCCCAACCCCCCCCCAGGGCCACCCCAAACCCCACCCCAACCCCCCCCCCCCCCAAGGCCACCCCAACCCCCCCCTAGGGTCATCCTAAATTCATTTAGGGCCACCCTAAAACTCCCAGTGCCACCCCAAACTCCCCCAGGGTCACTCCAAACTCACTTAGGGCCACCCCAAAAACCCCCCCTAGGGTCACCACAAAACCCCCCCTAGGGTCACCCCAAAACCCCCCTAGGGTCACCCCAAACCTCCCCAGTGTCACCCCAAACCTTCCCAGGGCCACCCCAAACTCACTTAGGGCCACCCCAAACCCCCCCTAGGGTCACCCCAAACTCACTTAGGGCCACCCCAAACCCCCCCTAGGGTCACCCCAAACTCACTTAGGGCCACCCCAAACCTTCCCCAGGGCCACCCCAAACCCCCCCAGGGCCACCCCAAACTCACTTAGGGCCACCCCAAAGCTCCCCCAGTGCCACCCCAAAGCTCCCCCAGGGCCACCCCAAACTCACTTAGGGCCACCCCAAACCTCCCCAGGGCCATTCCAAACCTCCCCAGGGCCACCCCAAACTCCCCCAGGGCCACCCGAACTCCCCCAGGGCCACCGCAACCCCCCCCAGGGCCACCCCAAACTCACTTATAGGGCCACCCCAAACCTCCCCAGTGTCACCCCAAACTCACTTAGGGCCACCCCAAACCTCCCCAGTGTCACCCCAAACCTCCCCAGGGCCATTCCAAACCTCCCCAGGGCCACCCCAAACCCCCCCTAGGGTGACCCCAAATTCACTTAGGGCCACCCCAAAACCCCCCCCGGGTCACCCCAAACCTCCCCAGTGTCACCCCAAACCCCCCTAGGGCCACCCCAAACTCACTTAGGGCCATTCCAAACTTCCCCAGGGCCACCCCAAACTCACTCAGGGCCACCCAAACTCCCCCAGGGCCACCCCAAACCCCCCCCTAGGGTCTCCCCAAACTCACTTAGGGCCACCCCAAACCTCCCCAGGGCCATTCCAAACCTCCCCAGGGCCACCCCAAACTCCTCTAGGGCCACCCGAACTCCCCCAGGGCCACCCCAAACTCACTTATAGGGTCACCCCAAACCTCCCCAGTGTCACCCCAAACTCACTTAGGGCCATTCCAAACCTCCCCAGTGTCACCCCAAAACCCCCCAGGGCCACCCCAAACACGCTTAGGGCCACTCCAAACCTCCCCAGGGCCACCCCAAACCCCCCCTAGGGTGACCCCAAATTCACTTAGGGCCACCCCAAACCTCCCCAGTGTCACCCCAAACTCACTTAGGGCCGCCCCAAAACCCCCCCCGGGTCACCCCAAACCCCCCCAGGGCCACCCCAAATCCCCCCAGGGCCACCCCAAACTCGCTCAGGGCCACCCCAAAGGGGGGGGGGATTCAGGGGGTGACCCTGCCCTGGTGACCCCCCCCCCCCATCCCCACCCCCCCCTCGGGGCACGTCCCTGACCCCCTGCACCCCCCCTAATCACGCCCTAATTACTCCTTAATTACCCCCTATCTTATCGGGGACGGGACTCTGGACCCGGACCTGGCACTGCCACCGCCCTGTCCCCTCCTGTGACACCCCTGTCACCCCCCGGGGGGTGGCCCCAAACTTTGGGGACCCCTCTGGGTGCCCCCCGCCCACCCCTGGGGGGGTTTGGGGGTGTCCCCCCCGCCCCCACTGATTGTCCCCAAATTGTCCCCAGGTGTCACAAGGTGCAGGAGTCGCTGCTGAGCTCGGCCAGCGGCTACAGCAACTACCGGGGGGTGCTCAACTGGTGCGTCGTGATGCTGGTGAGTCGCGATAGTCCCCCCTCGTGTCGCGATAGCCCCGCCCAGATCGCCCCGCGGCCACTTCCGGGTTAATGGGAGCCGCTGCTGTGACGTCACCACGCTGGGGAGGGGAGGGGGGAGGGGCGGGACAGGGCTGTTCCCATCGCGATAGAGCCCCTCGTGTCGCGATAGAGCCCCTCGTGTCGCGATAGAGCCCCTCGTGTCGCGATAGAGCCCCTCGTGTCGCGATAGTCGCGTCCGGATGGCGAGGGGACTTCCGCGGGGGGGGGGTTTAGTGTGGTTAAAAGGGGACAGGGACGTGGCTCCGGTGACACCGGGGGGACACTGGGACCCCGTCCCTGTCCCCAAGGGGGGGTCCAGAGCCCTCATGGTGACCCTGGGGTGACCCTGGGGTGACCCTGGGGTGACACTGGGACCCCGTCCCTGTCCCCAAGGGGGGTCCAGAGCCCTCATGGTGACCCTGGGGTGACCCTGGGGTGACACTGGGACCCCGTCCCTGTCCCCAAGGGGTGTCCAGAGCCCCCATGGTGGCACTGGGGTGACACTGGGACCCCGTCCCTGTCCCCAGTAGGGGTCCAGAGCCCCCATGGTGACCCTGGGGTGACCCTGGGGTGACCCTGGGGTGACCCTGGGGTGACCCTGGGACCCCATCCCTGTCCCAAGGGGCATCCAGAGTCCCCGTGGTGACCCCGTGGTGATCCCGGGGTGACCCTGGGGTGACCCTGGGACCCCGTCCCTGTCCCCAAGACAGACCCAGAGCCCCCATGGTGACCCTGGGGTGACACAGGGGTGACCCTGGGACTCCACTCCTGTCCCCAAGGTGGGTCCAGAGCCCCCATGGTGACCCTGGGGTGACACTGGGACCCCATCCTTGTCCCCAAGATGGACCCAGAGCCCCCATGGTGACCCTGGGGTGACACTGGGACCCCATCCTTGTCCCCAAGGGGTGTCCAGAGTCCCCGTGGTGACCCTGGGGTGACCCTGGGACCCCATCCCTGTCCCCAAGAGGGGTCCAGAGCCCCTGGGGTGACCCTGGGACCCCATCCCTGTCCCCAAGAGGGGTTCAGAGCCCCCATGGTGACCCTGGGGTGACACTGGGAACCCGTCCCTGTCCCCAAGAGGGGTCCAGAGCCCCTGGGGTGACCCTGGGGTGACCCTGGGGTGACACTGGGACCCTGCCCCTGTCCCCAAGGGGTGTCCAGAGCCCTCATGGTGACCCTGGGGTGACCCCGGGGTGACCCTGGGACCCCATCCCTGTCCCCAAGAGGGGTCCAGAGCCCTCATGGTGACCCTGGGGTGACACTGGGACCCCATCCCTGTCCCCAAGACAGGCCCAGAGCCCCCGTGGTGGCACTGGGGTGACCCTGGGGTGACACTGGGACCCCGCCCCTGTCCCCAAGGTGGGTCCAGAGCACCTGGGGTGACCCTGGGACCCCATCCCTGTCCCCAAGGTGGATCCAGAGCCCTCATGGTGACCCTGGGGTGACCCTGGGGTGACACTGGGACCCCGTCCCTGTCCCCAAGGGGGGTCCAGAGCCCCCGTGGTGACCCTGGGGTGACCCTGGGGTGACACTGGGACCCCATCCCTGTCCCCAAGGGGGGTCCAGAGCCCTCATGGTGACCCTGGGGTGACCCTGGGGTGACATTGGGACCCCGCCCCTGTCCCCAAGGTGGGTCCAGAGCCCCTGGGGTGACCCTGGGACCCCGTCCCTGTCCCCAAGGGGTGTCCAGAGCCCCCATGGTGGCACTGGGGTGACACTGGGACCCCGTCCCTGTCCCCAGTAGGGGTCCAGAGCCCCCATGGTGACCCTGGGGTGACCCTGGGGTGACCCTGGGGTGACCCTGGGACCCCGCCCCTGTCCCCAAGGGGTGTCCAGAGCCCTCATGGTGACCCTGGGGTGACCCTGGGACCCTGTCCCCAAGGGGCGTCCAGAGTCCCCGTGGTGACCCCGGGGTGACCCTGGGACCCCATTCCTGTCCCCAGTAGGGGTCCAGAGCCCCCATGGTGACCCTGGGGTGACCCTGGGGTGACCCTGGGTCCCCATCCCTGTCCCCAAGACAGACCCAGAGCCCCCGTGGTGACCCTGGGGTGACACAGGGGTGACACTGGGACCCCGTCCCTGTCCCCAAGGTGGGTCCAGAGCCCTCATGGTGACCCTGGGGTGACCCTGGGACCCTGTCCCTGTCCCCAAGAGGGGTCCTGAGCCCCCATGGTGACCCTGGGGTGACCCTGGGGTGACCCTGGGGTGACCCTGGGACCCCGTCCCTGTCCCCAAGATGGACCCAGAGCCCCCATGGTGACCCTGGGGTGACACAGGGGTGACACTGGGACCCCGTCCCTGTCCCCAAGGTGGGTCCAGAGCCCCTGGGGTGACCCTGGGACCCCGTCCCTGTCCCAAAGGTGGATCCAGAGTCCTCATGGTGGCACTGGGGTGACCCTGGGGTGACGCTGGGACCCCCGCCCCTGTCCCCAGGGCGGTTGCACACCCCGAGGTGGCCCCGGTGACTCAGGCCGTGTCACCACCCCGGCACAGCCCCAGTGACGCAACAGCCCCCCCGGGGTGACAGCGGGGTGACACCGGGCGGTCCCCAAAGGGCTGCGAGGGGTTGGGGACCCCCCTGGGACCCCTCTGTGACCCCCCGTGTCCCCCCCATGTCCCCCCCCGTGTCCCCCCCATGTCCCCTGCAGGTGCTGAGCAACGCGCGGCTCTTCCTGGAGAACCTCATCAAGTGAGGGGGGACCGGGGGTCTGGGGGTGTCACTGACCCCAATGTGGGTCTGGGGGTGTCACTGTCCCCAGTTTGGGGTCTGGGGGTGTCACTGACCCCAATGTGGGTCTGGGGGTGTCACTGTCCCCAGGGGGGTCTGGGGGTGTCACTGTCCCCATTGTGGGGTCTGGGGGTGTCACTGTCCCCAGGGTGGGGCTGGGGGTGTCACTGTCCCCAATGTGGGTCTGGGGGTGTCACTGTCCCCATTGTGGGGTCTGGGGGTGTCACTGTCCCCAGTTTGGGGTCTGGGGGTGTCACTGTCCCCAATGTGGGGTCTGGGGGTGTCACTGTCCCCAGGGTGGGGTCTGGGGGTGTCACTGTCCCCAGGGGGGTCTGGGGGTGTCACTGTCCCCAGGGTGGGTCTGGGGGTGTCACTGTCCCCAGTGTGGGGTCTGGGGGTGTCACTGTCCCCAGGGTGGGTCTGGGGGTGTCACTGTCCCCAGGGGAGTCTGGGGGTGTCACTGTCCCCAATGTGGGTCTGGGGGTGTCACTGTCCCCAGGGGAGTCTGGGGGTGTCACTGTCCCCAATGTGGGTCTGGGGGTGTCACTGTCCCCAGAGTGGGTCTGGGGGTGTCACTGTCCCCAGGGTGGGTCTGGGGGTGTCACTGTCCCCAATGTGGGTCTGGGGGTGTCACTGTCCCCAGGGTGGGTCTGGGGGTGTCACTGTCCCCAATGTGGGGTCTGGGGGTGTCACTGTCCCCAGGGGAGTCTGGGGGTGTCACTGTCCCCAATGTGGGTCTGGGGGTGTCACTGTCCCCAGGGTGGGTCTGGGGGTGTCACTGTCCCCAATGTGGGTCTGGGGGTGTCACTGTCCCCAGGGGGGTCTGGGGGTGTCACTGTCCCCAGTGTGGGTCTGGGGGTGTCACTGTCCCCAATGTGGGTCTGGGGGTGTCTCTGTCCCCAGGGGGGTCTGGGGGTGTCACTGTCCCCAATGTGGGGTCTGGGGGTGTCACTGTCCCCAGGGGAGTCTGGGGGTGTCACTGTCCCCAATGTGGGGTCTGGGGGTGTCACTGTCCCCAGGGTGGGTCTGGGGGTGTCACTGTCCCCAGTTTGGGGTCTGGGGGTGTCACTGTCCCCAGGTGGGTCTGGGGGTGTCCCGGGGTGGGTTTCGGGGTTTTAGGGGTGTCCTAAGGGATGTTTTGGGGTGTCCCGGGGGTATTTTTTGGGTTTTTGGGGTTTTTTTTTAGGGTTTCCTGCTGTTATTTTTTGGGGTTTTGGGGGTTGTTTCTGAGGGTGTCCCCCGGGGGTATTTTTGGGGTGTTCTGGGGGTTATTTTTGGGGTGTTTTGGGTGTTTTTTTTGCGGTGTTTTGGTTTTTTTGGGGGGCATCCCGCGGGTATTTTTGGGGTGTTCTGGGGGTTATTTTTGGGGTGTTTTGAGGGGTTATTTTTGGGATGTTTTGGGTGTTCTTTTTGTGGGTGCCCTGGGGGTATTTTGGGATCTTTTGGGGTTTTTTTTTTTGGGGTATCCCAGGATTATTTTTGGGGTGTTCTGGGTTTTTTTTTTGTTGGGGTATCCTGGGGTTATTTCTGGGATGTTTTAGGGGTTATTTTTGGGGTGTCCCGCGGTTATTTTTGAGGGTTTTTTTGGGGTGTCCCAGACTTACTTTGGGGGTTATTTTTGGGGTACCCCGGGGTTATTTTTGGGGTGTCCCGCGGTTATTTTTGGGATGTTTTGGGGGTTATTTTTAGGGGTGTTCCGCAGTTATTTTTGGGATGTTTTGGGGGTTATTTTTGGGATGTTTTGGGGTTTTTTTTGGTGTGTCCCGCAGGTTTTTTTGGGGTGTTTTGGAGGTTTTTTTGGGGTGTTTTGGAGGGTACTTTTGGGATGTTTTAGGGGTTATTTTGGGGGTGTTTTGGGGATTATTTTTGGGGTGTCTCGCGGTTATTATTGGGGTGTTTTGGGGGTTATTTTTGGGGTGTCTCGCGGTTATTATTGGGGTGTTTTGGGGGTTATTTTTGGGGTGTCTCACGGTTATTATTGGGGTGTTTTGGGGGTTATTTTCGGGGTGTCCTGCGGTTGTTTTTGGGGTGTTTAGGGGTTTTTTTTTGGGGTTATTTTTGGGATGTTTTGGGGGTTGTTTTTGGGGTGTTTTGGAGGGTATTTTTGGGCTGTTTTGGGCTGTCCCGCAGTTATTTTGCAATGTTTTGGCGGTTATTTTTGGGGTGTTTTGGGGGTTATTTTCGGGGTGTTTTGGGGGTTATTTTCGGGGTGTTTTAGGGGTTATTTTCGGGGTGTTTTAGGGGTTATTTTTGGAGTGTCCTGCGGTTATTTTTGGGCTGTTTTGAGGGTTATTTTCGGGGTGTTTTGGAGGTTATTTTCGGGCTTATTTTCGGGCCGTTTTGGGGCTTATTTTCGGGCTGTTTGGGGGTTATTTTTGGGATGTTTTGGGGGTTATTTTCGGGGTGTTTCGGAGGTTATTTTCGGGGTGTTCTGGGGCTTATTTTCGGGCTGTTTGGGGGCTATTTTCGGGCTGTTTGGGGGCTATTTTCAGGCTGTTTGGGGCTTATTTTCAGGCTGTTTGGGGCTTATTTTCAGGCTGTTTGGGGCTTATTTTCGGGCTGTTTGGGGCTTATTTTCAGGCTGTTTGGGGCTTATTTTCGGGCTGTTTTGGGGCTTATTTTCAGGCTGTTTGGGGCTTATTTTCGGGCTGTTTGGGGGTTATTTTCGGGCCGTTTTGGGGGCTATTTTCAGGCTGCTTTGGGGGTTATTTTCGGGCCGTTTTGGGGGCTATTTTCAGGCTGCTTTGGGGCTTATTTTCGGGCTGTTTGGGGGCTATTTTAGGTCGTTCTGGGCTGTGTTATTTTTTTTTTTGGGGTGGTGGGGGGCTGCGTCCCACCACTGCCTCCTCCCCACCCCACCCCACCCCAGGTACGGCATCCTGGTGGACCCCATCCAGGTGGTCTCGCTGTTCCTCAAAGACCCCTACAGCTGGCCCGCCCCCTGCCTCGTCATCAGTGAGTGCCCCCCCTCACCCCCAAACCCCCCCAGAGCACCTCCAGCATTTCCCAGACCCCCCCAAAACCCCAAAAACACCCCCAAATCCCCTTTTTTTTCTTTCCCCCCCGCAGTCGCCAACGCCTTCGCCGCGGTCGCCCTGGCGCTGGAGCGGCGCCTGGCAGCGGTGAGCCGGGGGCTGGGCGGCTCTCGCGGCTTTCGGGGTGACCCCCCCCGAGGATTTTGGGGCGCCCCCCAGCCCCGCTGACCCCTCCCACCCCCCCTCGATGCCGCAGGGGACGCTGTCGGAGGCGGCGGGGGCGGCGCTGCACGGCCTGAACCTGCTGAGCATCCTCTGCTTCCCCGCGGCCGTGGTGCTGCTGCTGCCCTCCGTCACCCCGGGTGAGCCCCGGGCAGGGGAGGGGGGGCTTCAACTGGGGGTGCACCCCCTCGAGGACCCCCTTCTGAACCCCCTCTCTCACCCCATTCCACCCCACAGTGGGCGCCGTCTTCGCCCTGGCCGTCTACACCATCCTCTTCCTCAAGCTCTTCTCCTTCCGCGACGTCAACAAGTGGTGCCGCCAGGGGGGCCCCAAAAGCCCCCCGAGACCCCCCGAGGGAGGCCCTGCAGGTACCAGCCAATAGGCACAAAAAACGGAAATTTTAAAGATATTTTAACCAGTAGTCGCTAAAAATCGAAATTTTAAGGCTATTTTCACCAATAGTCGCTAAAAACCCGACATTTTAGGGGTATTTTAACCGATTGTTACTAAAAACTGAAATTTTAAAGGTATTTTAACCAATAGTCACTAAAAACCCGAAATTTTAAAGGTATTTTAACCAATAGTCACTAAAAACTGAAATTTTAAAGATATTTTCACCAATAGTCTCTAAAAATTGAAGTTTTAAAGGTATTTTAACCAATAGTCACTAAAAACTGAAATTTTAAAGATATTTTAACCAATAGTTACTAAAAACTGAAATTTTAAAGGTATTTTCACCATTAATCACTAAAACCCCAAAATTTTAAAGGTATTTTAACCAATAGTCACTAAAAACGTGGATTTTAAAGATATTTTCACCAATAATCACTAAAAACTGAAATTTTGGAGATATTTTCACCAATAATCACTAAAAATTGAAATTTTAAAAATATTTTAGCCAATAATCACTAAAAACCGAAATTTTAAAGATATTTTAGCCAATAGTTACTAAAAACTGAAATTTTAAAGATATTTTAACCAATAATTACTAAAAACGTGGATTTTAAAGGTATTTTAACCAATAATCACTAAAACCCCGAAATTTTAAAGATATTTTAACCAATAATCACTAAAAACTGAAATTTTAAAGATATTTTCACCAATAATCACTAAAAACCCAAAAATTTAAAGCTATTTTCCCCAATAATCCCTCAAAACGTTCCTTATTTTCCCTTTTTCCCCCATTTTCCCACACCCCTTGCAGGAAATGCAGAATTCTCTGTCCAATCCCCCCAAACCCCTTTTCCTGCAAAACGTGGAGGGGTCCAAAAATGCCGAAAAAAAATTCAGAAAAGAGCAACAATTGGTTCTTTGGGTGTTTTTTATCCTTTTCTCGATGCCAGCCCCCCGAGGGAGGCCCTGCAGGTACCAGCCAATAGGCACAAAAACCGGAAATTTTAAAGATATTTTAACCAGTAGTCGCTAAAAATCGAAATTTTAAGGCTATTTTCACCAATAGTCGCTAAAAACCCGACATTTTAGGGGTATTTTAACCGATTGTTACTAAAAACTGAAATTTTAAAGGTATTTTAACCAATAGTCACTAAAAACCCGAAATTTTAAAGGTATTTTAACCAATAGTCACTAAAAACCCGAAATTTTAAAGGTATTTTAACCAATAGTCACTAAAACCCGAAATTTTAAAGATATTTTAACCAATAATCACTAAAAACTGATGTTTTAAAGGTATTTTCACCAATAATTACTAAAAGCCCGAAATTTTAAAGGTATTTTCAACAATAGTCACTAAAAACTGAAATTTTAAAGGTATTTTAACCAATAGTCCCTAAAAACTGAAAATTTAAATGTATTTTAACCAATAATCACTAAAAACTGAAATTTTGGAGATATTTTAACCAATAGTCTCTAAAAACTGAAATTTTAAAGATATTTTCACCAATAATCACTAAAACCCCAAAATTTTAAAGCTATTTTCCCCAATAATCCCTCAAAACGTTCCTTATTTTCCCTTTTTCCCCCATTTTCCCACACCCCTTGCAGGAAATGCAGAATTCTCTGTCCAATCCCCCCAAACCCCTTTTCCTGCAAAACGTGGAGGGGTCCAAAAATGCCGAAAAAAATTTTAGAAAAGAGCAACAATTGGTTCTTTGGGTGTTTTTTATCCTTTTCTCGATGCCAGCCCCCCGAGGGAGGCCCTGCAGGTACCGGGCTGGCCCTGGGCTGGGCTTTGCTTGGGCCACAGATGGAGTTTGTCCTCAGGGCAGAGGGGGTCCCCGGCTAAACCCAGGTTTTTGCTGGGGTTTCCATGGTTTGGGATGGTTTCTGTGGAGTTGTAGCGGGGAAACTGAGGCACCGAGGTGAGGCAGGAAGGAGGAGGAGGAGGAGGGAGGGCAATTAGCAACGTGAACGTGGGTTTTTTAAAGAGGTTTTAATGAAGAGTTACTAAAAACCCGGAATTTTAAAGGTATTTTAATTAATAGTTACTAAAAACCCGAAATTTTAAAGGTATTTTAACCAATAGTCACTAAAACCTGAAATTTTAAAGGTGTTTTAGCCAATAATCACTAAAAACCGAAATTTTAAAGGTATTTTCACCATTAATCACTAAAACACAAAATTTTAAAGATCTTTTAAGCAATAGTTACTAAAAACTGAAATTTTAAAGGTATTTTAACCAATAGTCACTAAAAATTGAAGTTTTAAAGATATTTTAACCAATAGTCACTAAAAATTGAAGTTTCAAAGATATTTTAACCAATAGTCACTAAAAACCCAAATTTTAAAGGTATTTTCACCAATAGTCACTAAAAACGTGGATTTTAAAGATAATTTAACCAATAGTCACTAAAAATTGAAGTTTTAAAGGTATTTTCACCAATAATCACTAAAAACTGAAGTTTTAAAGATATTTTAACCAATAGTTACTAAAATCTGAAATTTTAAAGGTATTTTAACCAATAATCACTAAAAACCCGAAATTTTAAAGGTGTTTTAACCAATAATCACTAAAAACCAAAAATTTTAAAGGTATTTTCACCAATAGTCACAAAAACCCAAATTTTAAATGTATTTTAACCAATAATCACTAAAAACTGAAATTTTGGAGATATTTTAACCAATAGTCTCTAAAAACTGAAATTTTAAAGATATTTTCACCAATAATCACTAAAAACCCAAAAATTTAAAGCTATTTTCACCCATAATCCCTCAAAATATTCCTTATTTTCCCTTTTTCCCCCATTTTCCCACACCCCTTGCAGGAAATGCAGAATTCTCTGTCCAATCCCCCCAAACCCCTTTTCCTGCAAAACGTGGAGGGGTCCAAAAATGCCGAAAAAAATTTTAGAAAAGAGCAACAATTGGTTCTTTGGGTGTTTTTTATCCTTTTCTCGATGCCAGCCCCCCGAGGGAGGCCCTGCAGGTACCAGCCAATAGTCACAAAAAACAGAAATTTTAAAGATATTTTAACCAGTAGTCGCTAAAAATCGAAATTTTAAGGCTATTTTCACCAATAGTCACTAAAAACCCGAAATTTTAGAGGTATTTTAACCGATTGTTACTAAAAACTGAAATTTTAAAGGTATTTTAACCAATAGTCACTAAAAACCCGAAATTTTAAAGGTATTTTAACCAATAGTCACTAAAAATTGAAGTTTTAAAGATATTTTAACCAATAGTCACTAAAAATTGAAGTTTCAAAGATATTTTAACCAATAGTCACTAAAAACCCAAATTTTAAAGGTATTTTCACCAATAGTCACTAAAAACGTGGATTTTAAAGATAATTTAACCAATAGTCACTAAAAATTGAAGTTTTAAAGGTATTTTCACCAATAATCACTAAAAACTGAAGTTTTAAAGATATTTTAACCAATAGTTACTAAAATCTGAAATTTTAAAGGTATTTTAACCAATAATCACTAAAAACTGAAATTTTGGAGATATTTTAACCAATAGTCACTAAAACCCAAAATTTTAAAGATCTTTTAACCAATAGTCACTAAAAACTGAAATTTAAAGATATTTTAACCAATAGTTACTAAAAATGTTCATTTTAAAGGTATTTTCACCAATAGTCACTAAAAACGGGGATTTTAAAGGTATTTTAATCAATAGTCACTAAAAAAATGAAGTTTTAAAGATATTTTAACCAGTAGTTACTAAAAATGTTCATTTTAAAGACGTTTTACCCAATAGTCACTAAAACCCAAAAATTTTAAAGATATTTTAACCAATAGTCACAAAAACCCAAATTTTAAATGTATTTTAACCAATAATCACTAAAAACTGAAATTTTGGGGATATTTTAATTAATAGTCACTAAAACCCCAAAATTTTAAAGATATTTTAACCAATAGTCACTAAAAACCTGAAGTTTTGAAGGTATTTTAACCAATAGTCACAAAAAATGTTCATTTTGAAGGTATTTTCACCAATAATCACCCAAAATGTTCAAAAAATTCAGAGAAAAACAACAATTTGTTCTTTTGAGGGTTTTTATCCTTTTGTGGAACTTAATACAAAGTGAACCCCAAAATCCCCCTGTGCCCCCTGTGCCCCCCCTGTGCCCCCTGTGCCCCCCTGTGCCCCCCCTGTGCCCCCCTGTGCCCCCCCTGTGCCCCCCCTGTGCCCCCCTGTGCCCCCCCTGTGCCCCCCCTGTGCCCCCCCCTGTGCCCCCTGTGCCCCCCTGTGCCCCCCCTGTGCCCCCCCTGTGCCCCCTGTGCCCCCCCTGTGCCCCCCCCTGTGCCCCCTGTGCCCCCCCCTGTGCCCCCCCCGTGCCCCCTGTGCCCCCCTGTGCCCCCCTGTGCCCCCTGTGCCCCCCCTGTGCCCCCCCTGTGCCCCCCTGTGCCCCCCCTGTGCCCCCTGTGCCCCCTGTGCCCCCCTGTGCCCCCCCCTGTGCCCCCCCTGTGCCCCCCCCGTGCCCCCTGTGCCCCCCCCGTGCCCCCTGTGCCCCCCTGTGCCCCCTGTGCCCCCTGTGCCCCCTGTGCCCCCCTGTGCCCCCTGTGCCCCCCCTGTGCCCCCCCTGTGCCCCCCTGTGCCCCCCCTGTGCCCCCTGTGCCCCCTGTGCCCCCCTGTGCCCCCCCCTGTGCCCCCCCTGTGCCCCCCCTGTGCCCCCCCCGTGCCCCCTGTGCCCCCCCCGTGCCCCCTGTGCCCCCCTGTGCCCCCTGTGCCCCCTGTGCCCCCTGTGCCCCCCTGTGCCCCCCTGTGCCCCCCTGTGCCCCCCCCGTGCCCCCTGTGCCCCCCCTGTGCCCCCCCTGTGCCCCCCTGTGCCCCCCCTGTGCCCCCCTGTGCCCCCTGTGCCCCCCTGTGCCCCCCCTGTGCCCCCCCTGTGCCCCCCCTGTGCCCCCTGTGCCCCCCCTGTGCCCCCTGTGCCCCCTGTGCCCCCTGTGCCCCCCTCAGCCCCCAGAGCCAACGGTGCCCTTGCCCAGCCCCGGTGAGGTCTCCTACCCGCACAACCTCAGCTACCGCAGTGAGTGGGGGGCTTTTGGGGGGTCCCGGGGGTTTTTGGGGGGTCCCAGGAGGTTTTTGGGGGTTGTAGGGGGGCTCTGGGGGGGTCCTGGGGGGTTTTTGGGGGGTTTTGGGGGGGTCCCAGGGGGGCTTTGGGGGGGTCCCAGGGGGTTTTTGGGGGGTCCCAGGGGGGCTTTGGGAGGCCTGAGGGGGGGCCCAGGGGGTTTTGGGGGACTTTGGGGGGGTCCCAGGGCTTTTTGGGGGGTCCCAGGGGGGCTTTGGGGGATTTTGGGGGGGTCCCAGGGGGTTTTGGGGGGCTTTGGGGGGTTCCCAGGGATTTTGGGGGGGGTCCCAGGGGGGCTTTGTGGGGGGTCCCAGCAGGGCTTTGGGGGTTTTTGGGGGGGTCCCAGGGTGTTTTTGGGGGGGTTTTGGGGGGTCCCAGGGGGGCTCTGGGGATTTTGGGGGGGATCCCAGGGGTTTTTGGGGGGCTTTTTGGGGGTCCTGGGGGGTTTTTGGGGGGATCCAGGGGGGCTTTGGGGGTTTTTGGGGGGTCCCAGGGGAGTCCCAGGGGGTTTTTTGGGGGGTCCCAGGGGGGCTCTGGGGGCTTTGGGGGGTCCCAGGGGGTTTTTGGGGGGTCCCAGGGGGTTTTGGGGGTTTTGGGGGGGTCCCAGGAGGTTTTTGGGGGGTCCCAGGAGAGTCCCAGGGGTTTTTGGGGGGTTTTTGGGGGGTCCCAGGGGGGCTCTGGGGGTTTTGGGGGGGTTCCCGGGGGTTTTTGGGGGGCTTTGGGGGGTCCTGGGGGGTTTTGGGGGGGTCCCAGGGGGGCTTTGGGGGTTTTTGGGGGGTCCCAGGGGATTTTGGGGGGGTCCCAGGGGGGCTTTGGGGGTTTTTGGGGGGGTCCCAGGGGATTTTGGGGGGTCCCAGGGGGTTTTGGGGGGGTCCCAGGGGGTTTTTGGGGGGTCCCAGGGGATTTTGGGGGGGTCCCAGGGGGGCTTTGGGGGTTTTTGGGGGGGTCCCAGGGGATTTTGGGGGGTCCCAGGGGGTTTTGGGGGGGTCCCAGGGGGTTTTTGGGGGGTCCCAGGAGGGTTTTGGGGGGGTCCCAGGGGGGCTTTGGGGGGCTTTGGGGGGTCCTGGGGGGTTTTGGGGGGGGTCCCAGGGGTTTTTGGGGGGTTTTTGGGGGGTCCCAGGGGGGTTTCTGGGGGGTCCCAGGGGGTTTTGGGGGGCTTTGGGGGGGTCCTGGGAGGTTTTTGGGGGGGTCCCAGGAGGTTTTTGGGGGGGTCCCAGGAGGCTTTTGGGGGGTCCCAGGGGGTTTTTGGGGGGTCCCAGGGGGTTTTTGGGGAGGTCCCAGGAGGTTTTTGGGGGGTCCCAGGGGGTTTTTGGGGGTTTTTGGGGGGTCCCAGGGCGTTTTGGGGGGGTCCCAGGGGGTTTTGGGGGGGTCCCAGGGGGTTTTTGGGGGGGTCCCAGGGGGTTTTGGGGGCCTTTGGGGGGTCCCAGGGGGTTTTGGGAGTCCCAGGAGGTTTTTGAGGAGGTCCCAGGAGGTTTTTGGGGGGTCCCAGGGGGGCTTTGGGGCTTTTCGGGGGGTCTTGGGGGCCTTTGGGGGGTCCTGGGGGGTTTTTGGGGGGTCCCAGGGGGTTTTGGGGGCTTTGGGGGGTCCCAGGGGGTTTTTGGGGGGGGTCCCAGGGGTTTTTGGGGGCCTTTGAGGGGTCTTGGGGGATTTTTGGGGGGGTCCCAGGGGGGCTTTGGGAGGCCTTAAGGGGGTCCCGGGGGGTTTTGGGGGCCTTTGGGGGGTCCCAGGGGGTTTGTGGGGGGTCCCGGGGGGTTTTTGGGGGGTCCCAGGGGGTTTTTGGGGGTTTTTGGGGGGTCCCAGGGCGTTTTGGGGGGGTCCCAGGGGGTTTTTGGGGGGTCCCAGGAGGGTTTTGGGGGGGTCCCAGGGGGGCTTTGGGGGGTCCCAGGGGGGTTTTGGGGGGGTCCCCGGGGGTTTTTGGGGGGCTTTGGGGGGTCCTGGGGGGTTTTGGGGGGGGTCCCAGGGGGGTCCCAGGGGTTTTTGGGGGGTTTTTGGGGGGTCCCAGGGGGTTTTGGGGGGGTCCCAGGAGGTTTTGGGGGGTCCCAGGGGGGCTTTGGGGGGGTCCCAGGAGGTTTTTGGGGGTTGTGGGGGGGGTTCCCGGGGGTTTTTGGGGGGCTTTGGGGGGTCCTGGGGGATTTTGGGGGGGGGTCCCAGGGGGGCTTGGGGGGGTCCCAGGGTTTTTGGGGGGGTCCCAGGGGGGCTTTGGGGGGTCCCAGGGGCTTTTGGGGGCTCTCAGGACGTTTTTGGGGGGTCCCAGGAGGTTTTTGGGGGGTCCCAGGGGGTTTTTGGGGGGTCCCAGGAGGTTTTTGGGGGTCCCAGGGGGGTGGTAGCCCCCCCTCTGAGTGCCCCCCGCCCCCCCAGACCTCTGTTACTTCCTGCTGGCCCCCTCACCTACCGCAGCGACTGAGGGGGCTTTGGGGGGGTTTTGGGGGGGTCCCAGGGGGTTTTTGGGGGTCCCAGGAGGTTTTGGGGGTCCCAGGAGGTTTTTGGGGGTCCCAGGGGGTGGTAGCCCCCCCCTCTGAGTGCCCCCCGCCCCCCCAGACCTCTATTACTTCCTGCTGGCCCCCTCACCTACCGCAGCGACTGAGGGGGCTTTGGGGGGGTTTTGGGGGGTCCCAGGGGTTTTTGGGGGGTCCCAGGAGGTTTTTGGGGGGTCCCAGGAGGTTTTGGGGGTCCCAGGGGGTTTTTGGGGGTCCCAGGGGGTGGTAGCCCCCCCCTCTGAGTGCCCCCCGCCCCCCCAGACCTCTATTACTTCCTGCTGGCCCCCTCACCTACCGCAGCGACTGAGGGGGCTTTGGGGGGGTTTTGGGGGGTCCCAGGGGTTTTTGGGGGGTCCCAGGAGGTTTTTGGGGGGTCCCAGGAGGTTTTGGGGGTCCCAGGGGGTTTTTGGGGGTCCCAGGGGGTGGTAGCCCCCCCTCTGAGTGCCCCCCGCCCCCCCAGACCTCTATTACTTCCTGCTGGCCCCCTCACCTACCGCAGCGACTGAGGGGGCTTTGGGGGGGTTTTGGGGGGTCCCAGGGGTTTTGGGGGGTCCCAGGGGTTTTTGGGGGTCCCAGGAGGTTTTTGGGGGTCCCAGGGGGTGGCAGCCCCCCCTCTGAGTGCCCCCCGCCCCCCCAGACCTCTATTACTTCCTGCTGGCCCCCACGCTTTGCTACGAGCTCAACTTCCCGCGCTCGCCCCGCCTCAGGAAGCGCTTCCTGCTGCGCCGCCTCTTCGAGATGGTGAGGGGGGGTCCGGGGGGGAAATTGGGGGTCCTGAGGGGGTCCTGAGGGGGGATTGGGGGTCCTGGGGGGGTCCTGAGGGGAAATTGGGGGTCCTGGGGGGGGGAAATTGGGGGTCCTGGGGGGGAATTTGGGGTCTTGGGGGGGTCCTGGAGGGGGGATTTGGGGGTCCTGGGGGGGGATTTGGGGTCTGGGGGGTCCTGGAGGGGGGGTTTGGGGGTCCTGGGGGGGTCCTGAGGGGGAAATTGGGGGTCTTGAGGGGGGATTGGGGGTCCTGAGGGGGGAAATTGGGGGTCCTGGGGGGGGGTTGGGGTCTTGGGGGGGTTCCTGAGGGGAAATTGGGGGTCCTGGGGGGGGATTGGGGTCTTGGGGGGGTCCTGAGGGGAAATTGGGGGTCCTGGGGGGGGGTCTTGAGGGGGTCCTGGGGGGGGGAAATTGGGGGTCCTGGGGGGGGAATTGGGGTCTGGGGGGGTCCTGAGGGGGGTTTGGGGTCTTGGGGGGGTCCTGGAAGGGGGATTTGGTGTCAAGGGGGGGAAATTGGGGGTCCTGGAGGGGGGGTTTGGGGTCTTGGGGGGGTCCTGGAAGGGGATTGGGGGTCCTGGGGGGGGAAATTGGGGGTCCTGGGGGGAGATTGGGGGTCCTGGGGGGGTCCTGGAGGGGGGATTTGGGGGTCCTGGGGGGGGATTTGGGGTCTGGGGGGGTCCTGGAGGGGGGGTTTGGGGGTCCTGGGGGGGTCCTGAGGGGGAAATTGGGGGTCTTGAGGGGGGATTGGGGGTCCTGAGGGGGGAAATTGGGGGTCCTGGGGGGGGGTTGGGGTCTTGGGGGGGTTCCTGAGGGGAAATTGGGGGTCCTAGGGGGGGGATTGGGGTCTTGGGGGGGTCCTGAGGGGAAATTGGGGGTCCTGGGGGGGGGTCTTGAGGGGGTCCTGAGGGGGGAATTGGGGGTCCTGGGGGGGTCCTGAGGGGAAATTGGGGGTCCTGACGGGGGGTTTGGGGTCTGGGGGGGTCCTGGAGGGGGGGTTTGGGGTCTTGGGGGGGTCCTGGAAGGGGATTGGGGGTCCTGGGGGGGGGAAATTGGGGGTCCTGGGGGGGGAATTGGGGTCTGGGGGGGTCCTGAGGGAGGGTTTGGGGTCTTGGGGGGGTCCTGGAAGGGGATTGGGGGTCCTGGGGGGGGAAATTGGGGGTCCTGGGGGGAGATTGGGGGTCCTGGGGGGGTCCTGGAGGGGGGATTTGGGGGTCCTGGGGGGGGATTTGGGGTCTGGGGGGGGTCCTGGAGGGGGGGTTTGGGGGTCCTGGGGGGGTCCTGAGGGGAAATTGGGGGTCCTGGGGGGGGGGAATTGGGGGTCCTGGGGGGGAGGTTTGGGGTCTTGGGGGGGTCCTGAGGGGAAATTGGGGGTCCTGGGGGGGGATTGGGGCTCCTGAGAGGGGAATTGGGGGTCCTTGGGGGGGATTTGGAAATGGAATTGGGGGTCCTGGGGGGGAATTGGGGGTCCTGGGGGGGGGATTGGGGGTCCTGGGGGGGATTTGGGGGTTCTGGGGGGATTCTGAGGGGGAGATTTGGGGTCCTGGGGTGGGATTGGGGGTCCTGGGGGGGAAATTGGGGGTCCTGAGGGGGGTTTGGGGTCTTGGGGGGATCCTGGAAGGGGGATTTGGTGTCAAGGGGGGGAAATTGGGGGTCCTGGGGTGGGATTTGGGGTCTTGGGGGGGTCCTGGAA
>NW_027183755.1:0-78201 GCF_041296385.1 Aphelocoma coerulescens | reverse complement strand
GAGCCGGTGTTACACACCACGGCTGTGCCTGGCACAGAGACACCAGTGGCCACACAAGTGGCCATGGCACTGTCCACACACAGTCCCTGCTGCTGCTCCCCCAGCCGCTGGCACCAACTCCCAGCCACCCACTCCTAAAGCCACGGGGCCCACTGGGACACTGCGGGGGCTCGTGGAAGCCAGCGGCCATTGTGACACAGCGGGGCTGCACAGAGCCCATGGTGCTTTGTGACCCGTGGCTCCCAGGAGAGCCTTTGTGATGCTGGGGAACTACAAGGAAGCCTGCCTCCTCTGTGACACCACCACAGAAGCTCAGGGGAGCCCTGGAGACCGTGCTGATGCTATTGAACCTGATGCAACCCTGCCTCCTCTGTGACACCACAGAAGCTCTTGGAGCCCTGGAGACCGTGGTGATGCTATGGAACCTGATGCAACCCTGCCTCCTCTGTGACACCACAGAACCTCTGGGAGCCCTGGAGACCGTGCTGATGCTATGGAACCTGATGCAACCCTGCCTCCTCTGTGACACCACAGAAGCTCAGGGAGCCCTGGAGACTGTGGTGATGCTATGGAACCTGATGCAACCCTGCCTCCACTGTGACACCACAGAACCTCTGGGAGCCCTGGAGACCGTGCTGATGCTATGGAACCTGATGCAACCCTGCCTCCACTGTGACACCACAGAAGCTCGGGGAGCTCTGCAGACCGTGGGGATGCTGGCGAAGCTGACGGAACCCTGGGCACCACAGTGACGCTATGGAACCTGGTGGAACCGAGGGGCCACAGTGACACTGTGGGGCCTTTTGGAAGCAACAGGACCCTGGTGGGAAGCCACGGGATGATTAATCCTGCACGAACCTGCTCCAGGTGGGCTCCTCTCTCCCGGCTTCCACAGGTGCTGCTAGGATCCCACTCCGGCACTGGCTTGGCACGGGCTCACGGCTTCCTTTGGCAATGGCTCTGCTCCAGGATGGCATGCTGCAGAGAATGCAGGTAGATTTTGTGCTCACTCCTGGCATGCAGCTGGACAATAAAGCCTGATCCAGCCCCCCCTCAGCATATGTCCGGCTCTGGCATTGGGGCGGGGCAACTTTGGGAGCAGCCCCAGCCCTGCTCCTGCTCCCGGCTGGGCACCCAGCTGCTGGGACACAGGTGTGTCCTGATGCCACCGTCTACTCCTTTGAGAAGGGGAGGACAGAGTGCATCAGGGAGTTTGGTGTGGCTTACATGCGGCAAGGAGAAGGTGCAGCCCCAAACTGGCTTTCACTTCTAGAACCTTTTGCTATTGCGGGAGCAGCTGCTGGAGCTTTTCAACCGAGCTGCAAGAGTGAAAAGTGTGATGGCATGTCTATCTGAGAAGGAAGGTTCGGTGCCGCAGCCTGTTGTGCACAATTTATATGCTGATAAGAGAAGGGGGTGCTTTTGCAACGTTTTCCTTCCTGACACTTCTGTCTCTGTGAGCTTTAGCTGCTTGGACTCAGGGATACCGAAGGTATGTGAAAGTGACTGGGATGCGAGAATCATGTTGCACAGGGAACAGGGAAGGTCAGCAAATGTTTCCTGTCCTGGCACATCTCTCAGTCTGAACTGCAGCTGCAGATGCTTCACTTCCGCCAAGGACTCTGCCACCTTGAGAGAAGGATGCGCTCTATGGAGTTGAGAAAGAAAGTGCGTCTCACTAGCTTCTTTCCTCTACTTCATAGACAGCAAAGGGGCTATGAAAGGCAGCACTGGCTTTTTGTTCTAGGACTTCTTCTTTACAAGCAGCTGCTGGATGTTTGGAAGGGGGTTTGGGATATGCAAAAATGAGAGGCTAAGATGGTAAGAGGGTAAGATGGAAGTCATCTGGCAAAAGCAGAGCTCACAAAAGGGCCAGCTGAGAAAGCTCTTGCTGCCTACAACTTCAACTGCACCCCTCAAAGCAGCAGCACACACGCTGCTCTCGGCACTTTCCTTCTCAGCTCTACGCACCATCCTAAGCCTTGCCTCTCCCACACTCAGGATCCAAAGACAACGGCACCAGGGACTGCTCACACACTAAAGGCACCAGGACAAAAGGCTCACCAGCTTGGCCTTTGCATTCCCGCTGACAGCTCCACAGCTTGAACCCAGAGAACTGCCTGCTGCCAACAGCCTTTCCAATCACTCTGAGCACCTCATGACAAGGAGTGTGGGGAATGAATCTCCAGCAGCCTCCTGCCCCAGGCTGTCCCCCGGGAGCAGCCCTGCTCCAGGCCGTGACTGCCACCTGCACAGCCAAAGGACCCAGAGCCGGTGTTACACACCACGGCTGTGCCTGGCACAGAGACACCAGTGGCCACACAAGTGGCCATGGCACTGTCCACACACAGTCCCTGCTGCTGCTCCCCCAGCCGCTGGCACCAACTCCCAGCCACCCACTCCTAAAGCCACGGGGCCCACTGGGACATTGCGGGGGCTCGTGGAAGCCAGCGGCCATTGTGACACAGCGGGGCTGCACAGAGCCCACGGTGCTTTGTGACCCGTGGCTCCCAGGAGAGCCTTTGTGATGCTGGGGAACTACAAGGAAGCCTGGCTCCTCTGTGACACCACCACAGAAGCTCAGGGGAGCCCTTGAGACTGTGCTGATGCTATTGAACCTGATGCAACCCTGCCTCCTCTGTGACACCACAGAAGCTCTTGGAGCCCTGGAGACCGTGGTGATGCTATGGAACCTGATGCAACCCTGCCTCCTCTGTAACACCACAGAACCTCTGGGAGCTCTGGAGACCGTGCTGATGCTATGGAACCTGATGCAACCCTGCCTCCACTGTGACACCACAGAAGCTCAGGGAGCCCTGGAGACTGTGGTGATGCTATGGAACCTGATGCAACCCTGCCTCCACTGTGACACCACAGAACCTCTGGGAGCCCTGGAGACCGTGCTGATGCTATGGAACCTGATGCAACCCTGCCTCCACTGTGACACCACAGAAGCTCGGGGAGCTCTGCAGACCGTGGGGATGCTGGCGAAGCTGACGGAACCCTGGACACCACAGTGACGCTATGGAACCTGGTGGAACCGAGGGGCCACAGTGACACTGTGGGGCCTTTTGGAAGCAACAGGACCCTGGTGGGAAGCCACGGGATGATTAATCCTGCACGAACCTGCTCCAGGTGGGCTTCTCTCTCCCGGCTTCCACAGGTGCTGCTAGGATCCCACTCCGGCACTGGCTTGGCACGGGCTCACGGCTTCCTTTGGCAATGGCTCTGCTCCAGGATGGCATGCTGCAGAGAATGCAGGTAGATTTTGTGCTCACTCCTGGCATGCAGCTGGACAATAAAGCCTGATCCAGCCCCCCCTCAGCATATGTCCGGCTCTGGCATTGGGGCGGGGCAACTTTGGGAGCAGCCCCAGCCCTGCTCCTGCTCCCGGCTGGGCACCCAGCTGCTGGGACACAGGTGTGTCCTGATGCCACCGTCTACTCCTTTGAGAAGGGGAGGACAGAGTGCATCAGGGAGTTTGGTGTGGCTTACATGCGGCAAGGAGAAGGTGCAGCCCCAAACTGGCTTTCACTTCTAGAACCTTTTGCTATTGCGGGAGCAGCTGCTGGAGCTTTTCAACCGAGCTGCAAGAGTGAAAAGTGTGATGGCATGTCTATCTGAGAAGGAAGGTTCGGTGCCGCAGCCTGTTGTGCACAATTTATATGCTGATAAGAGAAGGGGGTGCTTTTGCAACGTTTTCCTTCCTGACACTTCTGTCTCTGTGAGCTTTAGCTGCTTGGACTCAGGGATACCGAAGGTATGTGAAAGTGACTGGGATGCGAGAATCATGTTGCACAGGGAACAGGGAAGGTCAGCAAATGTTTCCTGTCCTGGCACATCTCTCAGTCTGAACTGCAGCTGCAGATGCTTCACTTCCGCCAAGGACTCTGCCACCTTGAGAGAAGGATGCGCTCTATGGAGTTGAGAAAGAAAGTGCGTCTCACTAGCTTCTTTCCTCTACTTCATAGACAGCAAAGGGGCTATGAAAGGCAGCACTGGCTTTTTGTTCTAGGACTTCTTCTTTACAAGCAGCTGCTGGATGTTTGGAAGGGGGTTTGGGATATGCAAAAATGAGAGGCTAAGATGGTAAGAGGGTAAGATGGAAGTCATCTGGCAAAAGCAGAGCTCACAAAAGGGCCAGCTGAGAAAGCTCTTGCTGCCTACAACTTCAACTGCACCCCTCAAAGCAGCAGCACACACGCTGCTCTCGGCACTTTCCTTCTCAGCTCTACGCACCATCCTAAGCCTTGCCTCTCCCACACTCAGGATCCAAAGACAACGGCACCAGGGACTGCTCACACACTAAAGGCACCAGGACAAAAGGCTCACCAGCTTGGCCTTTGCATTCCCGCTGACAGCTCCACAGCTTGAACCCAGAGAACTGCCTGCTGCCAACAGCCTTTCCAATCACTCTGAGCACCTCATGACAAGGAGTGTGGGGAATGAATCTCCAGCAGCCTCCTGCCCCAGGCTGTCCCCCGGGAGCAGCCCTGCTCCAGGCCGTGACTGCCACCTGCACAGCCAAAGGACCCAGAGCCGGTGTTACACACCACGGCTGTGCCTGGCACAGAGACACCAGTGGCCACACAAGTGGCCATGGCACTGTCCACACACAGTCCCTGCTGCTGCTCCCCCAGCCGCTGGCACCAACTCCCAGCCACCCACTCCTAAAGCCACGGGGCCCACTGGGACATTGCGGGGGCTCGTGGAAGCCAGCGGCCATTGTGACACAGCGGGGCTGCACAGAGCCCACGGTGCTTTGTGACCCGTGGCTCCCAGGAGAGCCTTTGTGATGCTGGGGAACTACAAGGAAGCCTGGCTCCTCTGTGACACCACCACAGAAGCTCAGGGGAGCCCTTGAGACTGTGCTGATGCTATTGAACCTGATGCAACCCTGCCTCCTCTGTGACACCACAGAAGCTCTTGGAGCCCTGGAGACCGTGGTGATGCTATGGAACCTGATGCAACCCTGCCTCCTCTGTAACACCACAGAACCTCTGGGAGCTCTGGAGACCGTGCTGATGCTATGGAACCTGATGCAACCCTGCCTCCACTGTGACACCACAGAAGCTCAGGGAGCCCTGGAGACTGTGGTGATGCTATGGAACCTGATGCAACCCTGCCTCCACTGTGACACCACAGAACCTCTGGGAGCCCTGGAGACCGTGCTGATGCTATGGAACCTGATGCAACCCTGCCTCCACTGTGACACCACAGAAGCTCGGGGAGCTCTGCAGACCGTGGGGATGCTGGCGAAGCTGACGGAACCCTGGACACCACAGTGACGCTATGGAACCTGGTGGAACCGAGGGGCCACAGTGACACTGTGGGGCCTTTTGGAAGCAACAGGACCCTGGTGGGAAGCCACGGGATGATTAATCCTGCACGAACCTGCTCCAGGTGGGCTTCTCTCTCCCGGCTTCCACAGGTGCTGCTAGGATCCCACTCCGGCACTGGCTTGGCACGGGCTCACGGCTTCCTTTGGCAATGGCTCTGCTCCAGGATGGCATGCTGCAGAGAATGCAGGTAGATTTTGTGCTCACTCCTGGCATGCAGCTGGACAATAAAGCCTGATCCAGCCCCCCCTCAGCATATGTCCGGCTCTGGCATTGGGGCGGGGCAACTTTGGGAGCAGCCCCAGCCCTGCTCCTGCTCCCGGCTGGGCACCCAGCTGCTGGGACACAGGTGTGTCCTGATGCCACCGTCTACTCCTTTGAGAAGGGGAGGACAGAGTGCATCAGGGAGTTTGGTGTGGCTTACATGCGGCAAGGAGAAGGTGCAGCCCCAAACTGGCTTTCACTTCTAGAACCTTTTGCTATTGCGGGAGCAGCTGCTGGAGCTTTTCAACCGAGCTGCAAGAGTGAAAAGTGTGATGGCATGTCTATCTGAGAAGGAAGGTTCGGTGCCGCAGCCTGTTGTGCACAATTTATATGCTGATAAGAGAAGGGGGTGCTTTTGGAACGTTTTCCTTCCTGACACTTCTGTCTCTGTGAGCTTTAGCTGCTTGGACTCAGGGGTACCGAAGGTATGTGAAAGTGACTGGGATGCGAGAATCATGTTGCACAGGGAACAGGGAAGGTCAGCAAATGTTTCCTGTCCTGGCACATCTCTCAGTCTGAACTGCAGCTGCAGATGCTTCACTTCCGCCAAGGACTCTGCCACCTTGAGAGAAGGATGCGCTCTATGGAGTTGAGAAAGAAAGTGCGTCTCACTAGCTTCTTTCCTCTACTTCATAGACAGCAAAGGGGCTATGAAAGGCAGCACTGGCTTTTTGTTCTAGGACTTCTTCTTTACAAGCAGCTGCTGGATGTTTGGAAGGGGGTTTGGGATATGCAAAAATGAGAGGCTAAGATGGTAAGAGGGTAAGATGGAAGTCATCTGGCAAAAGCAGAGCTCACAAAAGGGCCAGCTGAGAAAGCTCTTGCTGCCTACAACTTCAACTGCACCCCTCAAAGCAGCAGCACACATGCTGCTCTCGGCACTTTCCTTCTCAGCTCTACGCACCATCCTAAGCCTTGCCTCTCCCACACTCAGGATCCAAAGACAACGGCACCAGGGACTGCTCACACACTAAAGGCACCAGGACAAAAGGCTCACCAGCTTGGCCTTTGCATTCCCGCTGACAGCTCCACAGCTTGAACCCAGAGAACTGCCTGCTGCCAACAGCCTTTCCAATCACTCTGAGCACCTCATGACAAGGAGTGTGGGGAATGAATCTCCAGCAGCCTCCTGCCCCAGGCTGTCCCCCGGGAGCAGCCCTGCTCCAGGCCGTGACTGCCACCTGCACAGCCAAAGGACCCAGAGCCGGTGTTACACACCACGGCTGTGCCTGGCACAGAGACACCAGTGGCCACACAAGTGGCCATGGCACTGTCCACACACAGTCCCTGCTGCTGCTCCCCCAGCCGCTGGCACCAACTCCCAGCCACCCACTCCTAAAGCCACGGGGCCCACTGGGACATTGCGGGGGCTCGTGGAAGCCAGCGGCCATTGTGACACAGCGGGGCTGCACAGAGCCCACGGTGCTTTGTGACCCGTGGCTCCCAGGAGAGCCTTTGTGATGCTGGGGAACTACAAGGAAGCCTGGCTCCTCTGTGACACCACCACAGAAGCTCAGGGGAGCCCTTGAGACTGTGCTGATGCTATTGAACCTGATGCAACCCTGCCTCCTCTGTGACACCACAGAAGCTCTTGGAGCCCTGGAGACCGTGGTGATGCTATGGAACCTGATGCAACCCTGCCTCCTCTGTAACACCACAGAACCTCTGGGAGCTCTGGAGACCGTGCTGATGCTATGGAACCTGATGCAACCCTGCCTCCACTGTGACACCACAGAAGCTCAGGGAGCCCTGGAGACTGTGGTGATGCTATGGAACCTGATGCAACCCTGCCTCCACTGTGACACCACAGAACCTCTGGGAGCCCTGGAGACCGTGCTGATGCTATGGAACCTGATGCAACCCTGCCTCCACTGTGACACCACAGAAGCTCGGGGAGCTCTGCAGACCGTGGGGATGCTGGCGAAGCTGACGGAACCCTGGGCACCACAGTGACGCTATGGAACCTGGTGGAACCGAGGGGCCACAGTGACACTGTGGGGCCTTTTGGAAGCAACAGGACCCTGGTGGGAAGCCACGGGATGATTAATCCTGCACGAACCTGCTCCAGGTGGGCTCCTCTCTCCCGGCTTCCACAGGTGCTGCTAGGATCCCACTCCGGCACTGGCTTGGCACGGGCTCACGGCTTCCTTTGGCAATGGCTCTGCTCCAGGATGGCATGCTGCAGAGAATGCAGGTAGATTTTGTGCTCACTCCTGGCATGCAGCTGGACAATAAAGCCTGATCCAGCCCCCCCTCAGCATATGTCCGGCTCTGGCATTGGGGCGGGGCAACTTTGGGAGCAGCCCCAGCCCTGCTCCTGCTCCCGGCTGGGCACCCAGCTGCTGGGACACAGGTGTGTCCTGATGCCACCGTCTACTCCTTTGAGAAGGGGAGGACAGAGTGCATCAGGGAGTTTGGTGTGGCTTACATGCGGCAAGGAGAAGGTGCAGCCCCAAACTGGCTTTCACTTCTAGAACCTTTTGCTATTGCGGGAGCAGCTGCTGGAGCTTTTCAACCGAGCTGCAAGAGTGAAAAGTGTGATGGCATGTCTATCTGAGAAGGAAGGTTCGGTGCCGCAGCCTGTTGTGCACAATTTATATGCTGATAAGAGAAGGGGGTGCTTTTGGAACGTTTTCCTTCCTGACACTTCTGTCTCTGTGAGCTTTAGCTGCTTGGACTCAGGGATACCGAAGGTATGTGAAAGTGACTGGGATGCGAGAATCATGTTGCACAGGGAACAGGGAAGGTCAGCAAATGTTTCCTGTCCTGGCACATCTCTCAGTCTGAACTGCAGCTGCAGATGCTTCACTTCCGCCAAGGACTCTGCCACCTTGAGAGAAGGATGCGCTCTATGGAGTTGAGAAAGAAAGTGCGTCTCACTAGCTTCTTTCCTCTACTTCATAGACAGCAAAGGGGCTATGAAAGGCAGCACTGGCTTTTTGTTCTAGGACTTCTTCTTTACAAGCAGCTGCTGGATGTTTGGAAGGGGGTTTGGGATATGCAAAAATGAGAGGCTAAGATGGTAAGAGGGTAAGATGGAAGTCATCTGGCAAAAGCAGAGCTCACAAAAGGGCCAGCTGAGAAAGCTCTTGCTGCCTACAACTTCAACTGCACCCCTCAAAGCAGCAGCACACACGCTGCTCTCGGCACTTTCCTTCTCAGCTCTACGCACCATCCTAAGCCTTGCCTCTCCCACACTCAGGATCCAAAGACAACGGCACCAGGGACTGCTCACACACTAAAGGCACCAGGACAAAAGGCTCACCAGCTTGGCCTTTGCATTCCCGCTGACAGCTCCACAGCTTGAACCCAGAGAACTGCCTGCTGCCAACAGCCTTTCCAATCACTCTGAGCACCTCATGACAAGGAGTGTGGGGAATGAATCTCCAGCAGCCTCCTGCCCCAGGCTGTCCCCCGGGAGCAGCCCTGCTCCAGGCCGTGACTGCCACCTGCACAGCCAAAGGACCCAGAGCCGGTGTTACACACCACGGCTGTGCCTGGCACAGAGACACCAGTGGCCACACAAGTGGCCATGGCACTGTCCACACACAGTCCCTGCTGCTGCTCCCCCAGCCGCTGGCACCAACTCCCAGCCACCCACTCCTAAAGCCACGGGGCCCACTGGGACATTGCGGGGGCTCGTGGAAGCCAGCGGCCATTGTGACACAGCGGGGCTGCACAGAGCCCACGGTGCTTTGTGACCCGTGGCTCCCAGGAGAGCCTTTGTGATGCTGGGGAACTACAAGGAAGCCTGGCTCCTCTGTGACACCACCACAGAAGCTCAGGGGAGCCCTTGAGACTGTGCTGATGCTATTGAACCTGATGCAACCCTGCCTCCTCTGTGACACCACAGAAGCTCTTGGAGCCCTGGAGACCGTGGTGATGCTATGGAACCTGATGCAACCCTGCCTCCTCTGTAACACCACAGAACCTCTGGGAGCTCTGGAGACCGTGCTGATGCTATGGAACCTGATGCAACCCTGCCTCCACTGTGACACCACAGAAGCTCAGGGAGCCCTGGAGACTGTGGTGATGCTATGGAACCTGATGCAACCCTGCCTCCACTGTGACACCACAGAACCTCTGGGAGCCCTGGAGACCGTGCTGATGCTATGGAACCTGATGCAACCCTGCCTCCACTGTGACACCACAGAAGCTCGGGGAGCTCTGCAGACCGTGGGGATGCTGGCGAAGCTGACGGAACCCTGGGCACCACAGTGACGCTATGGAACCTGGTGGAACCGAGGGGCCACAGTGACACTGTGGGGCCTTTTGGAAGCAACAGGACCCTGGTGGGAAGCCACGGGATGATTAATCCTGCACGAACCTGCTCCAGGTGGGCTCCTCTCTCCCGGCTTCCACAGGTGCTGCTAGGATCCCACTCCGGCACTGGCTTGGCACGGGCTCACGGCTTCCTTTGGCAATGGCTCTGCTCCAGGATGGCATGCTGCAGAGAATGCAGGTAGATTTTGTGCTCACTCCTGGCATGCAGCTGGACAATAAAGCCTGATCCAGCCCCCCCTCAGCATATGTCCGGCTCTGGCATTGGGGCGGGGCAACTTTGGGAGCAGCCCCAGCCCTGCTCCTGCTCCCGGCTGGGCACCCAGCTGCTGGGACACAGGTGTGTCCTGATGCCACCGTCTACTCCTTTGAGAAGGGGAGGACAGAGTGCATCAGGGAGTTTGGTGTGGCTTACATGCGGCAAGGAGAAGGTGCAGCCCCAAACTGGCTTTCACTTCTAGAACCTTTTGCTATTGCGGGAGCAGCTGCTGGAGCTTTTCAACCGAGCTGCAAGAGTGAAAAGTGTGATGGCATGTCTATCTGAGAAGGAAGGTTCGGTGCCGCAGCCTGTTGTGCACAATTTATATGCTGATAAGAGAAGGGGGTGCTTTTGGAACGTTTTCCTTCCTGACACTTCTGTCTCTGTGAGCTTTAGCTGCTTGGACTCAGGGATACCGAAGGTATGTGAAAGTGACTGGGATGCGAGAATCATGTTGCACAGGGAACAGGGAAGGTCAGCAAATGTTTCCTGTCCTGGCACATCTCTCAGTCTGAACTGCAGCTGCAGATGCTTCACTTCCGCCAAGGACTCTGCCACCTTGAGAGAAGGATGCGCTCTATGGAGTTGAGAAAGAAAGTGCGTCTCACTAGCTTCTTTCCTCTACTTCATAGACAGCAAAGGGGCTATGAAAGGCAGCACTGGCTTTTTGTTCTAGGACTTCTTCTTTACAAGCAGCTGCTGGATGTTTGGAAGGGGGTTTGGGATATGCAAAAATGAGAGGCTAAGATGGTAAGAGGGTAAGATGGAAGTCATCTGGCAAAAGCAGAGCTCACAAAAGGGCCAGCTGAGAAAGCTCTTGCTGCCTACAACTTCAACTGCACCCCTCAAAGCAGCAGCACACACGCTGCTCTCGGCACTTTCCTTCTCAGCTCTACGCACCATCCTAAGCCTTGCCTCTCCCACACTCAGGATCCAAAGACAACGGCACCAGGGACTGCTCACACACTAAAGGCACCAGGACAAAAGGCTCACCAGCTTGGCCTTTGCATTCCCGCTGACAGCTCCACAGCTTGAACCCAGAGAACTGCCTGCTGCCAACAGCCTTTCCAATCACTCTGAGCACCTCATGACAAGGAGTGTGGGGAATGAATCTCCAGCAGCCTCCTGCCCCAGGCTGTCCCCCGGGAGCAGCCCTGCTCCAGGCCGTGACTGCCACCTGCACAGCCAAAGGACCCAGAGCCGGTGTTACACACCACGGCTGTGCCTGGCACAGAGACACCAGTGGCCACACAAGTGGCCATGGCACTGTCCACACACAGTCCCTGCTGCTGCTCCCCCAGCCGCTGGCACCAACTCCCAGCCACCCACTCCTAAAGCCACGGGGCCCACTGGGACACTGCGGGGGCTCGTGGAAGCCAGCGGCCATTGTGACACAGCGGGGCTGCACAGAGCCCATGGTGCTTTGTGACCCGTGGCTCCCAGGAGAGCCTTTGTGATGCTGGGGAACTACAAGGAAGCCTGGCTCCTCTGTGACACCACCACAGAAGCTCAGGGGAGCCCTTGAGACTGTGCTGATGCTATTGAACCTGATGCAACCCTGCCTCCTCTGTGACACCACAGAAGCTCTTGGAGCCCTGGAGACCGTGGTGATGCTATGGAACCTGATGCAACCCTGCCTCCTCTGTAACACCACAGAACCTCTGGGAGCTCTGGAGACCGTGGTGATGCTATGGAACCTGATGCAACCCTGCCTCCACTGTGACACCACAGAAGCTCAGGGAGCCCTGGAGACTGTGGTGATGCTATGGAACCTGATGCAACCCTGCCTCCACTGTGACACCACAGAACCTCTGGGAGCCCTGGAGACCGTGCTGATGCTATGGAACCTGATGCAACCCTGCCTCCTCTGTGACACCACAGAACCTCTGGGAGCCCTGGAGACCGTGCTGATGCTATGGAACCTGATGCAACCCTGCCTCCACTGTGACACCACAGAAGCTCAGGGAGCCCTGGAGACTGTGGTGATGCTATGGAACCTGATGCAACCCTGCCTCCACTGTGACACCACAGAACCTCTGGGAGCCCTGGAGACCGTGCTGATGCTATGGAACCTGATGCAACCCTGCCTCCACTGTGACACCACAGAAGCTCGGGGAGCTCTGCAGACCGTGGGGATGCTGGCGAAGCTGACGGAACCCTGGGCACCACAGTGACGCTATGGAACCTGGTGGAACCGAGGGGCCACAGTGACACTGTGGGGCCTTTTGGAAGCAACAGGACCCTGGTGGGAAGCCACGGGATGATTAATCCTGCACGAACCTGCTCCAGGTGGGCTCCTCTCTCCCGGCTTCCACAGGTGCTGCTAGGATCCCACTCCGGCACTGGCTTGGCACGGGCTCACGGCTTCCTTTGGCAATGGCTCTGCTCCAGGATGGCATGCTGCAGAGAATGCAGGTAGATTTTGTGCTCACTCCTGGCATGCAGCTGGACAATAAAGCCTGATCCAGCCCCCCCTCAGCATATGTCCGGCTCTGGCATTGGGGCGGGGCAACTTTGGGAGCAGCCCCAGCCCTGCTCCTGCTCCCGGCTGGGCACCCAGCTGCTGGGACACAGGTGTGTCCTGATGCCACCGTCTACTCCTTTGAGAAGGGGAGGACAGAGTGCATCAGGGAGTTTGGTGTGGCTTACATGCGGCAAGGAGAAGGTGCAGCCCCAAACTGGCTTTCACTTCTAGAACCTTTTGCTATTGCGGGAGCAGCTGCTGGAGCTTTTCAACCGAGCTGCAAGAGTGAAAAGTGTGATGGCATGTCTATCTGAGAAGGAAGGTTCGGTGCCGCAGCCTGTTGTGCACAATTTATATGCTGATAAGAGAAGGGGGTGCTTTTGGAACGTTTTCCTTCCTGACACTTCTGTCTCTGTGAGCTTTAGCTGCTTGGACTCAGGGATACCGAAGGTATGTGAAAGTGACTGGGATGCGAGAATCATGTTGCACAGGGAACAGGGAAGGTCAGCAAATGTTTCCTGTCCTGGCACATCTCTCAGTCTGAACTGCAGCTGCAGATGCTTCACTTCCGCCAAGGACTCTGCCACCTTGAGAGAAGGATGCGCTCTATGGAGTTGAGAAAGAAAGTGCGTCTCACTAGCTTCTTTCCTCTACTTCATAGACAGCAAAGGGGCTATGAAAGGCAGCACTGGCTTTTTGTTCTAGGACTTCTTCTTTACAAGCAGCTGCTGGATGTTTGGAAGGGGGTTTGGGATATGCAAAAATGAGAGGCTAAGATGGTAAGAGGGTAAGATGGAAGTCATCTGGCAAAAGCAGAGCTCACAAAAGGGCCAGCTGAGAAAGCTCTTGCTGCCTACAACTTCAACTGCACCCCTCAAAGCAGCAGCACACACGCTGCTCTCGGCACTTTCCTTCTCAGCTCTACGCACCATCCTAAGCCTTGCCTCTCCCACACTCAGGATCCAAAGACAACGGCACCAGGGACTGCTCACACACTAAAGGCACCAGGACAAAAGGCTCACCAGCTTGGCCTTTGCATTCCCGCTGACAGCTCCACAGCTTGAACCCAGAGAACTGCCTGCTGCCAACAGCCTTTCCAATCACTCTGAGCACCTCATGACAAGGAGTGTGGGGAATGAATCTCCAGCAGCCTCCTGCCCCAGGCTGTCCCCCGGGAGCAGCCCTGCTCCAGGCCGTGACTGCCACCTGCACAGCCAAAGGACCCAGAGCCGGTGTTACACACCACGGCTGTGCCTGGCACAGAGACACCAGTGGCCACACAAGTGGCCATGGCACTGTCCACACACAGTCCCTGCTGCTGCTCCCCCAGCCGCTGGCACCAACTCCCAGCCACCCACTCCTAAAGCCACGGGGCCCACTGGGACATTGCGGGGGCTCGTGGAAGCCAGCGGCCATTGTGACACAGCGGGGCTGCACAGAGCCCACGGTGCTTTGTGACCCGTGGCTCCCAGGAGAGCCTTTGTGATGCTGGGGAACTACAAGGAAGCCTGGCTCCTCTGTGACACCACCACAGAAGCTCAGGGGAGCCCTTGAGACTGTGCTGATGCTATTGAACCTGATGCAACCCTGCCTCCTCTGTGACACCACAGAAGCTCTTGGAGCCCTGGAGACCGTGGTGATGCTATGGAACCTGATGCAACCCTGCCTCCTCTGTAACACCACAGAACCTCTGGGAGCTCTGGAGACCGTGCTGATGCTATGGAACCTGATGCAACCCTGCCTCCACTGTGACACCACAGAAGCTCAGGGAGCCCTGGAGACTGTGGTGATGCTATGGAACCTGATGCAACCCTGCCTCCACTGTGACACCACAGAACCTCTGGGAGCCCTGGAGACCGTGCTGATGCTATGGAACCTGATGCAACCCTGCCTCCACTGTGACACCACAGAAGCTCGGGGAGCTCTGCAGACCGTGGGGATGCTGGCGAAGCTGACGGAACCCTGGGCACCACAGTGACGCTATGGAACCTGGTGGAACCGAGGGGCCACAGTGACACTGTGGGGCCTTTTGGAAGCAACAGGACCCTGGTGGGAAGCCACGGGATGATTAATCCTGCACGAACCTGCTCCAGGTGGGCTCCTCTCTCCCGGCTTCCACAGGTGCTGCTAGGATCCCACTCCGGCACTGGCTTGGCACGGGCTCACGGCTTCCTTTGGCAATGGCTCTGCTCCAGGATGGCATGCTGCAGAGAATGCAGGTAGATTTTGTGCTCACTCCTGGCATGCAGCTGGACAATAAAGCCTGATCCAGCCCCCCCTCAGCATATGTCCGGCTCTGGCATTGGGGCGGGGCAACTTTGGGAGCAGCCCCAGCCCTGCTCCTGCTCCCGGCTGGGCACCCAGCTGCTGGGACACAGGTGTGTCCTGATGCCACCGTCTACTCCTTTGAGAAGGGGAGGACAGAGTGCATCAGGGAGTTTGGTGTGGCTTACATGCGGCAAGGAGAAGGTGCAGCCCCAAACTGGCTTTCACTTCTAGAACCTTTTGCTATTGCGGGAGCAGCTGCTGGAGCTTTTCAACCGAGCTGCAAGAGTGAAAAGTGTGATGGCATGTCTATCTGAGAAGGAAGGTTCGGTGCCGCAGCCTGTTGTGCACAATTTATATGCTGATAAGAGAAGGGGGTGCTTTTGGAACGTTTTCCTTCCTGACACTTCTGTCTCTGTGAGCTTTAGCTGCTTGGACTCAGGGATACCGAAGGTATGTGAAAGTGACTGGGATGCGAGAATCATGTTGCACAGGGAACAGGGAAGGTCAGCAAATGTTTCCTGTCCTGGCACATCTCTCAGTCTGAACTGCAGCTGCAGATGCTTCACTTCCGCCAAGGACTCTGCCACCTTGAGAGAAGGATGCGCTCTATGGAGTTGAGAAAGAAAGTGCGTCTCACTAGCTTCTTTCCTCTACTTCATAGACAGCAAAGGGGCTATGAAAGGCAGCACTGGCTTTTTGTTCTAGGACTTCTTCTTTACAAGCAGCTGCTGGATGTTTGGAAGGGGGTTTGGGATATGCAAAAATGAGAGGCTAAGATGGTAAGAGGGTAAGATGGAAGTCATCTGGCAAAAGCAGAGCTCACAAAAGGGCCAGCTGAGAAAGCTCTTGCTGCCTACAACTTCAACTGCACCCCTCAAAGCAGCAGCACACACGCTGCTCTCGGCACTTTCCTTCTCAGCTCTACGCACCATCCTAAGCCTTGCCTCTCCCACACTCAGGATCCAAAGACAACGGCACCAGGGACTGCTCACACACTAAAGGCACCAGGACAAAAGGCTCACCAGCTTGGCCTTTGCATTCCCGCTGACAGCTCCACAGCTTGAACCCAGAGAACTGCCTGCTGCCAACAGCCTTTCCAATCACTCTGAGCACCTCATGACAAGGAGTGTGGGGAATGAATCTCCAGCAGCCTCCTGCCCCAGGCTGTCCCCCGGGAGCAGCCCTGCTCCAGGCCGTGACTGCCACCTGCACAGCCAAAGGACCCAGAGCCGGTGTTACACACCACGGCTGTGCCTGGCACAGAGACACCAGTGGCCACACAAGTGGCCATGGCACTGTCCACACACAGTCCCTGCTGCTGCTCCCCCAGCCGCTGGCACCAACTCCCAGCCACCCACTCCTAAAGCCACGGGGCCCACTGGGACACTGCGGGGGCTCGTGGAAGCCAGCGGCCATTGTGACACAGCGGGGCTGCACAGAGCCCACGGTGCTTTGTGACCCGTGGCTCCCAGGAGAGCCTTTGTGATGCTGGGGAACTACAAGGAAGCCTGGCTCCTCTGTGACACCACCACAGAAGCTCAGGGGAGCCCTGGAGACCGTGCTGATGCTATTGAACCTGATGCAACCCTGCCTCCTCTGTGACACCACAGAAGCTCTTGGAGCCCTGGAGACCGTGGTGATGCTATGGAACCTGATGCAACCCTGCCTCCTCTGTGACACCACAGAACCTCTGGGAGCCCTGGAGACTGTGGTGATGCTATGGAACCTGATGCAACCCTGCCTCCACTGTGACACCACAGAACCTCTGGGAGCCCTGGAGACCGTGCTGATGCTATGGAACCTGATGCAACCCTGCCTCCACTGTGACACCACAGAAGCTCGGGGAGCTCTGCAGACCGTGGGGATGCTGGCGAAGCTGACGGAACCCTGGGCACCACAGTGACGCTATGGAACCTGGTGGAACCGAGGGGCCACAGTGACACTGTGGGGCCTTTTGGAAGCAACAGGACCCTGGTGGGAAGCCACGGGATGATTAATCCTGCACGAACCTGCTCCAGGTGGGCTCCTCTCTCCCGGCTTCCACAGGTGCTGCTAGGATCCCACTCCGGCACTGGCTTGGCACGGGCTCACGGCTTCCTTTGGCAATGGCTCTGCTCCAGGATGGCATGCTGCAGAGAATGCAGGTAGATTTTGTGCTCAATCCTGGCATGCAGCTGGACAATAAAGCCTGATCCAGCCCCCCCTCAGCATATGTCCGGCTCTGGCATTGGGGCGGGGCAACTTTGGGAGCAGCCCCAGCCCTGCTCCTGCTCCCGGCTGGGCACCCAGCTGCTGGGACACAGGTGTGTCCTGATGCCACCGTCTACTCCTTTGAGAAGGGGAGGACAGAGTGCATCAGGGAGTTTGGTGTGGCTTACATGCGGCAAGGAGAAGGTGCAGCCCCAAACTGGCTTTCACTTCTAGAACCTTTTGCTATTGCGGGAGCAGCTGCTGGAGCTTTTCAACCGAGCTGCAAGAGTGAAAAGTGTGATGGCATGTCTATCTGAGAAGGAAGGTTCGGTGCCGCAGCCTGTTGTGCACAATTTATATGCTGATAAGAGAAGGGGGTGCTTTTGGAACGTTTTCCTTCCTGACACTTCTGTCTCTGTGAGCTTTAGCTGCTTGGACTCAGGGATACCGAAGGTATGTGAAAGTGACTGGGATGCGAGAATCATGTTGCACAGGGAACAGGGAAGGTCAGCAAATGTTTCCTGTCCTGGCACATCTCTCAGTCTGAACTGCAGCTGCAGATGCTTCACTTCCGCCAAGGACTCTGCCACCTTGAGAGAAGGATGCGCTCTATGGAGTTGAGAAAGAAAGTGCGTCTCACTAGCTTCTTTCCTCTACTTCATAGACAGCAAAGGGGCTATGAAAGGCAGCACTGGCTTTTTGTTCTAGGACTTCTTCTTTACAAGCAGCTGCTGGATGTTTGGAAGGGGGTTTGGGATATGCAAAAATGAGAGGCTAAGATGGTAAGAGGGTAAGATGGAAGTCATCTGGCAAAAGCAGAGCTCACAAAAGGGCCAGCTGAGAAAGCTCTTGCTGCCTACAACTTCAACTGCACCCCTCAAAGCAGCAGCACACACGCTGCTCTCGGCACTTTCCTTCTCAGCTCTACGCACCATCCTAAGCCTTGCCTCTCCCACACTCAGGATCCAAAGACAACGGCACCAGGGACTGCTCACACACTAAAGGCACCAGGACAAAAGGCTCACCAGCTTGGCCTTTGCATTCCCGCTGACAGCTCCACAGCTTGAACCCAGAGAACTGCCTGCTGCCAACAGCCTTTCCAATCACTCTGAGCACCTCATGACAAGGAGTGTGGGGAATGAATCTCCAGCAGCCTCCTGCCCCAGGCTGTCCCCCGGGAGCAGCCCTGCTCCAGGCCGTGACTGCCACCTGCACAGCCAAAGGACCCAGAGCCGGTGTTACACACCACGGCTGTGCCTGGCACAGAGACACCAGTGGCCACACAAGTGGCCATGGCACTGTCCACACACAGTCCCTGCTGCTGCTCCCCCAGCCGCTGGCACCAACTCCCAGCCACCCACTCCTAAAGCTACAGGGCCCACTGGGACACTGCGGGGGCTCGTGGAAGCCAGCGGCCATTGTGACACAGCGGGGCTGCACAGAGCCCACGGTGCTTTGTGACCCGTGGCTCCCAGGAGAGCCTTTGTGATGCTGGGGAACTACAAGGAAGCCTGGCTCCTCTGTGACACCACCACAGAAGCTCAGGGGAGCCCTGGAGACCGTGGTGATGCTATGGAACCTGATGCAACCCTGCCTCCACTGTGACACCACAGAAGCTCAGGGAGCCCTGGAGACTGTGGTGATGCTATGGAACCTGATGCAACCCTGCCTCCACTGTGACACCACAGAACCTCTGGGAGCCCTGGAGACCGTGCTGATGCTATGGAACCTGATGCAACCCTGCCTCCACTGTGACACCACAGAAGCTCGGGGAGCTCTGCAGACCGTGGGGATGCTGGCGAAGCTGACGGAACCCTGGGCACCACAGTGACGCTATGGAACCTGGTGGAACCGAGGGGCCACAGTGACACTGTGGGGCCTTTTGGAAGCAACAGGACCCTGGTGGGAAGCCACGGGATGATTAATCCTGCACGAACCTGCTCCAGGTGGGCTCCTCTCTCCCGGCTTCCACAGGTGCTGCTAGGATCCCACTCCGGCACTGGCTTGGCACGGGCTCACGGCTTCCTTTGGCAATGGCTCTGCTCCAGGATGGCATGCTGCAGAGAATGCAGGTAGATTTTGTGCTCACTCCTGGCATGCAGCTGGACAATAAAGCCTGATCCAGCCCCCCCTCAGCATATGTCCGGCTCTGGCATTGGGGCGGGGCAACTTTGGGAGCAGCCCCAGCCCTGCTCCTGCTCCCGGCTGGGCACCCAGCTGCTGGGACACAGGTGTGTCCTGATGCCACCGTCTACTCCTTTGAGAAGGGGAGGACAGAGTGCATCAGGGAGTTTGGTGTGGCTTACATGCGGCAAGGAGAAGGTGCAGCCCCAAACTGGCTTTCACTTCTAGAACCTTTTGCTATTGCGGGAGCAGCTGCTGGAGCTTTTCAACCGAGCTGCAAGAGTGAAAAGTGTGATGGCATGTCTATCTGAGAAGGAAGGTTCGGTGCCGCAGCCTGTTGTGCACAATTTATATGCTGATAAGAGAAGGGGGTGCTTTTGGAACGTTTTCCTTCCTGACACTTCTGTCTCTGTGAGCTTTAGCTGCTTGGACTCAGGGATACCGAAGGTATGTGAAAGTGACTGGGATGCGAGAATCATGTTGCACAGGGAACAGGGAAGGTCAGCAAATGTTTCCTGTCCTGGCACATCTCTCAGTCTGAACTGCAGCTGCAGATGCTTCACTTCCGCCAAGGACTCTGCCACCTTGAGAGAAGGATGCGCTCTATGGAGTTGAGAAAGAAAGTGCGTCTCACTAGCTTCTTTCCTCTACTTCATAGACAGCAAAGGGGCTATGAAAGGCAGCACTGGCTTTTTGTTCTAGGACTTCTTCTTTACAAGCAGCTGCTGGATGTTTGGAAGGGGGTTTGGGATATGCAAAAATGAGAGGCTAAGATGGTAAGAGGGTAAGATGGAAGTCATCTGGCAAAAGCAGAGCTCACAAAAGGGCCAGCTGAGAAAGCTCTTGCTGCCTACAACTTCAACTGCACCCCTCAAAGCAGCAGCACACACGCTGCTCTCGGCACTTTCCTTCTCAGCTCTACGCACCATCCTAAGCCTTGCCTCTCCCACACTCAGGATCCAAAGACAACGGCACCAGGGACTGCTCACACACTAAAGGCACCAGGACAAAAGGCTCACCAGCTTGGCCTTTGCATTCCCGCTGACAGCTCCACAGCTTGAACCCAGAGAACTGCCTGCTGCCAACAGCCTTTCCAATCACTCTGAGCACCTCATGACAAGGAGTGTGGGGAATGAATCTCCAGCAGCCTCCTGCCCCAGGCTGTCCCCCGGGAGCAGCCCTGCTCCAGGCCGTGACTGCCACCTGCACAGCCAAAGGACCCAGAGCCGGTGTTACACAACCACGGCTGTGCCTGGCACAGAGACACCAGTGGCCACACAAGTGGCCATGGCACTGTCCACACACAGTCCCTGCTGCTGCTCCCCCAGCCGCTGGCACCAACTCCCAGCCACCCACTCCTAAAGCCACGGGGCCCACTGGGACACTGCGGGGGCTCGTGGAAGCCAGCGGCCATTGTGACACAGCGGGGCTGCACAGAGCCCACGGTGCTTTGTGACCCGTGGCTCCCAGGAGAGCCTTTGTGATGCTGGGGAACTACAAGGAAGCCTGGCTCCTCTGTGACACCACCACAGAAGCTCAGGGGAGCCCTGGAGACCGTGCTGATGCTATTGAACCTGATGCAACCCTGCCTCCTCTGTGACACCACAGAAGCTCTTGGAGCCCTGGAGACCGTGGTGATGCTATGGAACCTGATGCAACCCTGCCTCCACTGTGACACCACAGAACCTCTGGGAGCCCTGGAGACCGTGCTGATGCTATGGAACCTGATGCAACCCTGCCTCCACTGTGACACCACAGAAGCTCGGGGAGCTCTGCAGACCGTGGGGATGCTGGCGAAGCTGACGGAACCCTGGGCACCACAGTGACGCTATGGAACCTGGTGGAACCGAGGGGCCACAGTGACACTGTGGGGCCTTTTGGAAGCAACAGGACCCTGGTGGGAAGCCACGGGATGATTAATCCTGCACGAACCTGCTCCAGGTGGGCTCCTCTCTCCCGGCTTCCACAGGTGCTGCTAGGATCCCACTCCGGCACTGGCTTGGCACGGGCTCACGGCTTCCTTTGGCAATGGCTCTGCTCCAGGATGGCATGCTGCAGAGAATGCAGGTAGATTTTGTGCTCAATCCTGGCATGCAGCTGGACAATAAAGCCTGATCCAGCCCCCCCTCAGCATATGTCCGGCTCTGGCATTGGGGCGGGGCAACTTTGGGAGCAGCCCCAGCCCTGCTCCTGCTCCCGGCTGGGCACCCAGCTGCTGGGACACAGGTGTGTCCTGATGCCACCGTCTACTCCTTTGAGAAGGGGAGGACAGAGTGCATCAGGGAGTTTGGTGTGGCTTACATGCGGCAAGGAGAAGGTGCAGCCCCAAACTGGCTTTCACTTCTAGAACCTTTTGCTATTGCGGGAGCAGCTGCTGGAGCTTTTCAACCGAGCTGCAAGAGTGAAAAGTGTGATGGCATGTCTATCTGAGAAGGAAGGTTCGGTGCCGCAGCCTGTTGTGCACAATTTATATGCTGATAAGAGAAGGGGGTGCTTTTGCAACGTTTTCCTTCCTGACACTTCTGTCTCTGTGAGCTTTAGCTGCTTGGACTCAGGGATACCGAAGGTATGTGAAAGTGACTGGGATGCGAGAATCATGTTGCACAGGGAACAGGGAAGGTCAGCAAATGTTTCCTGTCCTGGCACATCTCTCAGTCTGAACTGCAGCTGCAGATGCTTCACTTCCGCCAAGGACTCTGCCACCTTGAGAGAAGGATGCGCTCTATGGAGTTGAGAAAGAAAGTGCGTCTCACTAGCTTCTTTCCTCTACTTCATAGACAGCAAAGGGGCTATGAAAGGCAGCACTGGCTTTTTGTTCTAGGACTTCTTCTTTACAAGCAGCTGCTGGATGTTTGGAAGGGGGTTTGGGATATGCAAAAATGAGAGGCTAAGATGGTAAGAGGGTAAGATGGAAGTCATCTGGCAAAAGCAGAGCTCACAAAAGGGCCAGCTGAGAAAGCTCTTGCTGCCTACAACTTCAACTGCACCCCTCAAAGCAGCAGCACACACGCTGCTCTCGGCACTTTCCTTCTCAGCTCTACGCACCATCCTAAGCCTTGCCTCTCCCACACTCAGGATCCAAAGACAACGGCACCAGGGACTGCTCACACACTAAAGGCACCAGGACAAAAGGCTCACCAGCTTGGCCTTTGCATTCCCGCTGACAGCTCCACAGCTTGAACCCAGAGAACTGCCTGCTGCCAACAGCCTTTCCAATCACTCTGAGCACCTCATGACAAGGAGTGTGGGGAATGAATCTCCAGCAGCCTCCTGCCCCAGGCTGTCCCCCGGGAGCAGCCCTGCTCCAGGCCGTGACTGCCACCTGCACAGCCAAAGGACCCAGAGCCGGTGTTACACACCACGGCTGTGCCTGGCACAGAGACACCAGTGGCCACACAAGTGGCCATGGCACTGTCCACACACAGTCCCTGCTGCTGCTCCCCCAGCCGCTGGCACCAACTCCCAGCCACCCACTCCTAAAGCTACAGGGCCCACTGGGACACTGCGGGGGCTCGTGGAAGCCAGCGGCCATTGTGACACAGCGGGGCTGCACAGAGCCCACGGTGCTTTGTGACCCGTGGCTCCCAGGAGAGCCTTTGTGATGCTGGGGAACTACAAGGAAGCCTGGCTCCTCTGTGACACCACCACAGAAGCTCAGGGGAGCCCTGGAGACCGTGGTGATGCTATGGAACCTGATGCAACCCTGCCTCCACTGTGACACCACAGAAGCTCAGGGAGCCCTGGAGACTGTGGTGATGCTATGGAACCTGATGCAACCCTGCCTCCACTGTGACACCACAGAACCTCTGGGAGCCCTGGAGACCGTGCTGATGCTATGGAACCTGATGCAACCCTGCCTCCACTGTGACACCACAGAAGCTCGGGGAGCTCTGCAGACCGTGGGGATGCTGGCGAAGCTGACGGAACCCTGGGCACCACAGTGACGCTATGGAACCTGGTGGAACCGAGGGGCCACAGTGACACTGTGGGGCCTTTTGGAAGCAACAGGACCCTGGTGGGAAGCCACGGGATGATTAATCCTGCACGAACCTGCTCCAGGTGGGCTCCTCTCTCCCGGCTTCCACAGGTGCTGCTAGGATCCCACTCCGGCACTGGCTTGGCACGGGCTCACGGCTTCCTTTGGCAATGGCTCTGCTCCAGGATGGCATGCTGCAGAGAATGCAGGTAGATTTTGTGCTCACTCCTGGCATGCAGCTGGACAATAAAGCCTGATCCAGCCCCCCCTCAGCATATGTCCGGCTCTGGCATTGGGGCGGGGCAACTTTGGGAGCAGCCCCAGCCCTGCTCCTGCTCCCGGCTGGGCACCCAGCTGCTGGGACACAGGTGTGTCCTGATGCCACCGTCTACTCCTTTGAGAAGGGGAGGACAGAGTGCATCAGGGAGTTTGGTGTGGCTTACATGCGGCAAGGAGAAGGTGCAGCCCCAAACTGGCTTTCACTTCTAGAACCTTTTGCTATTGCGGGAGCAGCTGCTGGAGCTTTTCAACCGAGCTGCAAGAGTGAAAAGTGTGATGGCATGTCTATCTGAGAAGGAAGGTTCGGTGCCGCAGCCTGTTGTGCACAATTTATATGCTGATAAGAGAAGGGGGTGCTTTTGGAACGTTTTCCTTCCTGACACTTCTGTCTCTGTGAGCTTTAGCTGCTTGGACTCAGGGATACCGAAGGTATGTGAAAGTGACTGGGATGCGAGAATCATGTTGCACAGGGAACAGGGAAGGTCAGCAAATGTTTCCTGTCCTGGCACATCTCTCAGTCTGAACTGCAGCTGCAGATGCTTCACTTCCGCCAAGGACTCTGCCACCTTGAGAGAAGGATGCGCTCTATGGAGTTGAGAAAGAAAGTGCGTCTCACTAGCTTCTTTCCTCTACTTCATAGACAGCAAAGGGGCTATGAAAGGCAGCACTGGCTTTTTGTTCTAGGACTTCTTCTTTACAAGCAGCTGCTGGATGTTTGGAAGGGGGTTTGGGATATGCAAAAATGAGAGGCTAAGATGGTAAGAGGGTAAGATGGAAGTCATCTGGCAAAAGCAGAGCTCACAAAAGGGCCAGCTGAGAAAGCTCTTGCTGCCTACAACTTCAACTGCACCCCTCAAAGCAGCAGCACACACGCTGCTCTCGGCACTTTCCTTCTCAGCTCTACGCACCATCCTAAGCCTTGCCTCTCCCACACTCAGGATCCAAAGACAACGGCACCAGGGACTGCTCACACACTAAAGGCACCAGGACAAAAGGCTCACCAGCTTGGCCTTTGCATTCCCGCTGACAGCTCCACAGCTTGAACCCAGAGAACTGCCTGCTGCCAACAGCCTTTCCAATCACTCTGAGCACCTCATGACAAGGAGTGTGGGGAATGAATCTCCAGCAGCCTCCTGCCCCAGGCTGTCCCCCGGGAGCAGCCCTGCTCCAGGCCGTGACTGCCACCTGCACAGCCAAAGGACCCAGAGCCGGTGTTACACACCACGGCTGTGCCTGGCACAGAGACACCAGTGGCCACACAAGTGGCCATGGCACTGTCCACACACAGTCCCTGCTGCTGCTCCCCCAGCCACTGGCACCAACTCCCAGCCACCCACTCCTAAAGCCACGGGGCCCACTGGGACACTGCGGGGGCTCGTGGAAGCCAGCGGCCATTGTGACACAGCGGGGCTGCACAGAGCCCACGGTGCTTTGTGACTCGTGGCTCCCAGGAGAGCCTTTGTGATGCTGGGGAACTACAAGGAAGCCTGGCTCCTCTGTGACACCACCACAGAAGCTCAGGGGAGCCCTGGAGACCGTGCTGATGCTATTGAACCTGATGCAACCCTGCCTCCTCTGTGACACCACAGAAGCTCTTGGAGCCCTGGAGACCGTGGTGATGCTATGGAACCTGATGCAACCCTGCCTCCTCTGTGACACCACAGAACCTCTGGGAGCCCTGGAGACCGTGCTGATGCTATGGAACCTGATGCAACCCTGCCTCCACTGTGACACCACAGAAGCTCAGGGAGCCCTGGAGACTGTGGTGATGCTATGGAACCTGATGCAACCCTGCCTCCACTGTGACACCACAGAACCTCTGGGAGCCCTGGAGACCGTGCTGATGCTATGGAACCTGATGCAACCCTGCCTCCACTGTGACACCACAGAAGCTCGGGGAGCTCTGCAGACCGTGGGGATGCTGGCGAAGCTGACGGAACCCTGGGCACCACAGTGACGCTATGGAACCTGGTGGAACCGAGGGGCCACAGTGACACTGTGGGGCCTTTTGGAAGCAACAGGACCCTGGTGGGAAGCCACGGGATGATTAATCCTGCACGAACCTGCTCCAGGTGGGCTCCTCTCTCCCGGCTTCCACAGGTGCTGCTAGGATCCCACTCCGGCACTGGCTTGGCACGGGCTCACGGCTTCCTTTGGCAATGGCTCTGCTCCAGGATGGCATGCTGCAGAGAATGCAGGTAGATTTTGTGCTCACTCCTGGCATGCAGCTGGACAATAAAGCCTGATCCAGCCCCCCCTCAGCATATGTCCGGCTCTGGCATTGGGGCGGGGCAACTTTGGGAGCAGCCCCAGCCCTGCTCCTGCTCCCGGCTGGGCACCCAGCTGCTGGGACACAGGTGTGTCCTGATGCCACCGTCTACTCCTTTGAGAAGGGGAGGACAGAGTGCATCAGGGAGTTTGGTGTGGCTTACATGCGGCAAGGAGAAGGTGCAGCCCCAAACTGGCTTTCACTTCTAGAACCTTTTGCTATTGCGGGAGCAGCTGCTGGAGCTTTTCAACCGAGCTGCAAGAGTGAAAAGTGTGATGGCATGTCTATCTGAGAAGGAAGGTTCGGTGCCGCAGCCTGTTGTGCACAATTTATATGCTGATAAGAGAAGGGGGTGCTTTTGGAACGTTTTCCTTCCTGACACTTCTGTCTCTGTGAGCTTTAGCTGCTTGGACTCAGGGATACCGAAGGTATGTGAAAGTGACTGGGATGCGAGAATCATGTTGCACAGGGAACAGGGAAGGTCAGCAAATGTTTCCTGTCCTGGCACATCTCTCAGTCTGAACTGCAGCTGCAGATGCTTCACTTCCGCCAAGGACTCTGCCACCTTGAGAGAAGGATGCGCTCTATGGAGTTGAGAAAGAAAGTGCGTCTCACTAGCTTCTTTCCTCTACTTCATAGACAGCAAAGGGGCTATGAAAGGCAGCACTGGCTTTTTGTTCTAGGACTTCTTCTTTACAAGCAGCTGCTGGATGTTTGGAAGGGGGTTTGGGATATGCAAAAATGAGAGGCTAAGATGGTAAGAGGGTAAGATGGAAGTCATCTGGCAAAAGCAGAGCTCACAAAAGGGCCAGCTGAGAAAGCTCTTGCTGCCTACAACTTCAACTGCACCCCTCAAAGCAGCAGCACACACGCTGCTCTCGGCACTTTCCTTCTCAGCTCTACGCACCATCCTAAGCCTTGCCTCTCCCACACTCAGGATCCAAAGACAACGGCACCAGGGACTGCTCACACACTAAAGGCACCAGGACAAAAGGCTCACCAGCTTGGCCTTTGCATTCCCGCTGACAGCTCCACAGCTTGAACCCAGAGAACTGCCTGCTGCCAACAGCCTTTCCAATCACTCTGAGCACCTCATGACAAGGAGTGTGGGGAATGAATCTCCAGCAGCCTCCTGCCCCAGGCTGTCCCCCGGGAGCAGCCCTGCTCCAGGCCGTGACTGCCACCTGCACAGCCAAAGGACCCAGAGCCGGTGTTACACACCACGGCTGTGCCTGGCACAGAGACACCAGTGGCCACACAAGTGGCCATGGCACTGTCCACACACAGTCCCTGCTGCTGCTCCCCCAGCCGCTGGCACCAACTCCCAGCCACCCACTCCTAAAGCCACGGGGCCCACTGGGACACTGCGGGGGCTCGTGGAAGCCAGCGGCCATTGTGACACAGCGGGGCTGCACAGAGCCCACGGTGCTTTGTGACCCGTGGCTCCCAGGAGAGCCTTTGTGATGCTGGGGAACTACAAGGAAGCCTGGCTCCTCTGTGACACCACCACAGAAGCTCAGGGGAGCCCTGGAGACCGTGCTGATGCTATTGAACCTGATGCAACCCTGCCTCCTCTGTGACACCACAGAACCTCTGGGAGCCCTGGAGACCGTGGTGATGCTATGGAACCTGATGCAACCCTGCCTCCTCTGTGACACCACAGAACCTCTGGGAGCCCTGGAGACCGTGCTGATGCTATGGAACCTGATGCAACCCTGCCTCCACTGTGACACCACAGAAGCTCAGGGAGCCCTGGAGACTGTGGTGATGCTATGGAACCTGATGCAACCCTGCCTCCACTGTGACACCACAGAACCTCTGGGAGCCCTGGAGACCGTGCTGATGCTATGGAACCTGATGCAACCCTGCCTCCACTGTGACACCACAGAAGCTCGGGGAGCTCTGCAGACCGTGGGGATGCTGGCGAAGCTGACGGAACCCTGGGCACCACAGTGACGCTATGGAACCTGGTGGAACCGAGGGGCCACAGTGACACTGTGGGGCCTTTTGGAAGCAACAGGACCCTGGTGGGAAGCCACGGGATGATTAATCCTGCACAAACCTGCTCCAGGTGGGCTCCTCTCTCCCGGCTTCCACAGGTGCTGCTAGGATCCCACTCCGGCACTGGCTTGGCACGGGCTCACGGCTTCCTTTGGCAATGGCTCTGCTCCAGGATGGCATGCTGCAGAGAATGCAGGTAGATTTTGTGCTCACTCCTGGCATGCAGCTGGACAATAAAGCCTGATCCAGCCCCCCCTCAGCATATGTCCGGCTCTGGCATTGGGGCGGGGCAACTTTGGGAGCAGCCCCAGCCCTGCTCCTGCTCCCGGCTGGGCACCCAGCTGCTGGGACACAGGTGTGTCCTGATGCCACCGTCTACTCCTTTGAGAAGGGGAGGACAGAGTGCATCAGGGAGTTTGGTGTGGCTTACATGCGGCAAGGAGAAGGTGCAGCCCCAAACTGGCTTTCACTTCTAGAACCTTTTGCTATTGCGGGAGCAGCTGCTGGAGCTTTTCAACCGAGCTGCAAGAGTGAAAAGTGTGATGGCATGTCTATCTGAGAAGGAAGGTTCGGTGCCGCAGCCTGTTGTGCACAATTTATATGCTGATAAGAGAAGGGGGTGCTTTTGGAACGTTTTCCTTCCTGACACTTCTGTCTCTGTGAGCTTTAGCTGCTTGGACTCAGGGATACCGAAGGTATGTGAAAGTGACTGGGATGCGAGAATCATGTTGCACAGGGAACAGGGAAGGTCAGCAAATGTTTCCTGTCCTGGCACATCTCTCAGTCTGAACTGCAGCTGCAGATGCTTCACTTCCGCCAAGGACTCTGCCACCTTGAGAGAAGGATGCGCTCTATGGAGTTGAGAAAGAAAGTGCGTCTCACTAGCTTCTTTCCTCTACTTCATAGACAGCAAAGGGGCTATGAAAGGCAGCACTGGCTTTTTGTTCTAGGACTTCTTCTTTACAAGCAGCTGCTGGATGTTTGGAAGGGGGTTTGGGATATGCAAAAATGAGAGGCTAAGATGGTAAGAGGGTAAGATGGAAGTCATCTGGCAAAAGCAGAGCTCACAAAAGGGCCAGCTGAGAAAGCTCTTGCTGCCTACAACTTCAACTGCACCCCTCAAAGCAGCAGCACACACGCTGCTCTCGGCACTTTCCTTCTCAGCTCTACGCACCATCCTAAGCCTTGCCTCTCCCACACTCAGGATCCAAAGACAACGGCACCAGGGACTGCTCACACACTAAAGGCACCAGGACAAAAGGCTCACCAGCTTGGCCTTTGCATTCCCGCTGACAGCTCCACAGCTTGAACCCAGAGAACTGCCTGCTGCCAACAGCCTTTCCAATCACTCTGAGCACCTCATGACAAGGAGTGTGGGGAATGAATCTCCAGCAGCCTCCTGCCCCAGGCTGTCCCCCGGGAGCAGCCCTGCTCCAGGCCGTGACTGCCACCTGCACAGCCAAAGGACCCAGAGCCGGTGTTACACAACCACGGCTGTGCCTGGCACAGAGACACCAGTGGCCACACAAGTGGCCATGGCACTGTCCACACACAGTCCCTGCTGCTGCTCCCCCAGCCGCTGGCACCAACTCCCAGCCACCCACTCCTAAAGCCACGGGGCCCACTGGGACACTGCGGGGGCTCGTGGAAGCCAGCGGCCATTGTGACACAGCGGGGCTGCACAGAGCCCACGGTGCTTTGTGACCCGTGGCTCCCAGGAGAGCCTTTGTGATGCTGGGGAACTACAAGGAAGCCTGGCTCCTCTGTGACACCACCACAGAAGCTCAGGGGAGCCCTGGAGACCGTGCTGATGCTATTGAACCTGATGCAACCCTGCCTCCTCTGTGACACCACAGAAGCTCTTGGAGCCCTGGAGACCGTGGTGATGCTATGGAACCTGATGCAACCCTGCCTCCTCTGTGACACCACAGAACCTCTGGGAGCCCTGGAGACCGTGCTGATGCTATGGAACCTGATGCAACCCTGCCTCCACTGTGACACCACAGAAGCTCAGGGAGCCCTGGAGACTGTGGTGATGCTATGGAACCTGATGCAACCCTGCCTCCACTGTGACACCACAGAACCTCTGGGAGCCCTGGAGACCGTGCTGATGCTATGGAACCTGATGCAACCCTGCCTCCACTGTGACACCACAGAAGCTCGGGGACCTCTGCAGACCGTGGGGATGCTGGCGAAGCTGACGGAACCCTGGGCACCACAGTGACGCTATGGAACCTGGTGGAACCGAGGGGCCACAGTGACACTGTGGGGCCTTTTGGAAGCAACAGGACCCTGGTGGGAAGCCACGGGATGATTAATCCTGCACGAACCTGCTCCAGGTGGGCTCCTCTCTCCCGGCTTCCACAGGTGCTGCTAGGATCCCACTCCGGCACTGGCTTGGCACGGGCTCACGGCTTCCTTTGGCAATGGCTCTGCTCCAGGATGGCATGCTGCAGAGAATGCAGGTAGATTTTGTGCTCACTCCTGGCATGCAGCTGGACAATAAAGCCTGATCCAGCCCCCCCTCAGCATATGTCCGGCTCTGGCATTGGGGCGGGGCAACTTTGGGAGCAGCCCCAGCCCTGCTCCTGCTCCCGGCTGGGCACCCAGCTGCTGGGACACAGGTGTGTCCTGATGCCACCGTCTACTCCTTTGAGAAGGGGAGGACAGAGTGCATCAGGGAGTTTGGTGTGGCTTACATGCGGCAAGGAGAAGGTGCAGCCCCAAACTGGCTTTCACTTCTAGAACCTTTTGCTATTGCGGGAGCAGCTGCTGGAGCTTTTCAACCGAGCTGCAAGAGTGAAAAGTGTGATGGCATGTCTATCTGAGAAGGAAGGTTCGGTGCCGCAGCCTGTTGTGCACAATTTATATGCTGATAAGAGAAGGGGGTGCTTTTGGAACGTTTTCCTTCCTGACACTTCTGTCTCTGTGAGCTTTAGCTGCTTGGACTCAGGGATACCGAAGGTATGTGAAAGTGACTGGGATGCGAGAATCATGTTGCACAGGGAACAGGGAAGGTCAGCAAATGTTTCCTGTCCTGGCACATCTCTCAGTCTGAACTGCAGCTGCAGATGCTTCACTTCCGCCAAGGACTCTGCCACCTTGAGAGAAGGATGCGCTCTATGGAGTTGAGAAAGAAAGTGCGTCTCACTAGCTTCTTTCCTCTACTTCATAGACAGCAAAGGGGCTATGAAAGGCAGCACTGGCTTTTTGTTCTAGGACTTCTTTACAAGCAGCTGCTGGATGTTTGGAAGGGGGTTTGGGATATGCAAAAATGAGAGGCTAAGATGGTAAGAGGGTAAGATGGAAGTCATCTGGCAAAAGCAGAGCTCACAAAAGGGCCAGCTGAGAAAGCTCTTGCTGCCTACAACTTCAACTGCACCCCTCAAAGCAGCAGCACACACGCTGCTCTCGGCACTTTCCTTCTCAGCTCTACGCACCATCCTAAGCCTTGCCTCTCCCACACTCAGGATCCAAAGACAACGGCACCAGGGACTGCTCACACACTAAAGGCACCAGGACAAAAGGCTCACCAGCTTGGCCTTTGCATTCCCGCTGACAGCTCCACAGCTTGAACCCAGAGAACTGCCTGCTGCCAACAGCCTTTCCAATCACTCTGAGCACCTCATGACAAGGAGTGTGGGGAATGAATCTCCAGCAGCCTCCTGCCCCAGGCTGTCCCCCGGGAGCAGCCCTGCTCCAGGCCGTGACTGCCACCTGCACAGCCAAAGGACCCAGAGCCGGTGTTACACACCACGGCTGTGCCTGGCACAGAGACACCAGTGGCCACACAAGTGGCCATGGCACTGTCCACACACAGTCCCTGCTGCTGCTCCCCCAGCCGCTGGCACCAACTCCCAGCCACCCACTCCTAAAGCCACGGGGCCCACTGGGACACTGCGGGGGCTCGTGGAAGCCAGCGGCCATTGTGACACAGCGGGGCTGCACAGAGCCCACGGTGCTTTGTGACCCGTGGCTCCCAGGAGAGCCTTTGTGATGCTGGGGAACTACAAGGAAGCCTGGCTCCTCTGTGACACCACCACAGAAGCTCAGGGGAGCCCTGGAGACCGTGCTGATGCTATTGAACCTGATGCAACCCTGCCTCCTCTGTGACACCACAGAAGCTCTTGGAGCCCTGGAGACCGTGGTGATGCTATGGAACCTGATGCAACCCTGCCTCCTCTGTGACACCACAGAACCTCTGGGAGCCCTGGAGACCGTGCTGATGCTATGGAACCTGATGCAACCCTGCCTCCACTGTGACACCACAGAAGCTCAGGGAGCCCTGGAGACTGTGGTGATGCTATGGAACCTGATGCAACCCTGCCTCCACTGTGACACCACAGAACCTCTGGGAGCCCTGGAGACCGTGCTGATGCTATGGAACCTGATGCAACCCTGCCTCCACTGTGACACCACAGAAGCTCGGGGAGCTCTGCAGACCGTGGGGATGCTGGCGAAGCTGACGGAACCCTGGGCACCACAGTGACGCTATGGAACCTGGTGGAACCGAGGGGCCACAGTGACACTGTGGGGCTTTTTGGAAGCAACAGGACCCTGGTGGGAAGCCACGGGATGATTAATCCTGCACGAACCTGCTCCAGGTGGGCTCCTCTCTCCCGGCTTCCACAGGTGCTGCTAGGATCCCACTCCGGCACTGGCTTGGCACGGGCTCACGGCTTCCTTTGGCAATGGCTCTGCTCCAGGATGGCATGCTGCAGAGAATGCAGGTAGATTTTGTGCTCACTCCTGGCATGCAGCTGGACAATAAAGCCTGATCCAGCCCCCCCTCAGCATATGTCCGGCTCTGGCATTGGGGCGGGGCAACTTTGGGAGCAGCCCCAGCCCTGCTCCTGCTCCCGGCTGGGCACCCAGCTGCTGGGACACAGGTGTGTCCTGATGCCACCGTCTACTCCTTTGAGAAGGGGAGGACAGAGTGCATCAGGGAGTTTGGTGTGGCTTACATGCGGCAAGGAGAAGGTGCAGCCCCAAACTGGCTTTCACTTCTAGAACCTTTTGCTATTGCGGGAGCAGCTGCTGGAGCTTTTCAACCGAGCTGCAAGAGTGAAAAGTGTGATGGCATGTCTATCTGAGAAGGAAGGTTCGGTGCCGCAGCCTGTTGTGCACAATTTATATGCTGATAAGAGAAGGGGGTGCTTTTGGAACGTTTTCCTTCCTGACACTTCTGTCTCTGTGAGCTTTAGCTGCTTGGACTCAGGGATACCGAAGGTATGTGAAAGTGACTGGGATGCGAGAATCATGTTGCACAGGGAACAGGGAAGGTCAGCAAATGTTTCCTGTCCTGGCACATCTCTCAGTCTGAACTGCAGCTGCAGATGCTTCACTTCCGCCAAGGACTCTGCCACCTTGAGAGAAGGATGCGCTCTATGGAGTTGAGAAAGAAAGTGCGTCTCACTAGCTTCTTTCCTCTACTTCATAGACAGCAAAGGGGCTATGAAAGGCAGCACTGGCTTTTTGTTCTAGGACTTCTTCTTTACAAGCAGCTGCTGGATGTTTGGAAGGGGGTTTGGGATATGCAAAAATGAGAGGCTAAGATGGTAAGAGGGTAAGATGGAAGTCATCTGGCAAAAGCAGAGCTCACAAAAGGGCCAGCTGAGAAAGCTCTTGCTGCCTACAACTTCAACTGCACCCCTCAAAGCAGCAGCACACACGCTGCTCTCGGCACTTTCCTTCTCAGCTCTACGCACCATCCTAAGCCTTGCCTCTCCCACACTCAGGATCCAAAGACAACGGCACCAGGGACTGCTCACACACTAAAGGCACCAGGACAAAAGGCTCACCAGCTTGGCCTTTGCATTCCCGCTGACAGCTCCACAGCTTGAACCCAGAGAACTGCCTGCTGCCAACAGCCTTTCCAATCACTCTGAGCACCTCATGACAAGGAGTGTGGGGAATGAATCTCCAGCAGCCTCCTGCCCCAGGCTGTCCCCCGGGAGCAGCCCTGCTCCAGGCCGTGACTGCCACCTGCACAGCCAAAGGACCCAGAGCCGGTGTTACACACCACGGCTGTGCCTGGCACAGAGACACCAGTGGCCACACAAGTGGCCATGGCACTGTCCACACACAGTCCCTGCTGCTGCTCCCCCAGCCGCTGGCACCAACTCCCAGCCACCCACTCCTAAAGCCACGGGGCCCACTGGGACACTGCGGGGGCTCGTGGAAGCCAGCGGCCATTGTGACACAGCGGGGCTGCACAGAGCCCACGGTGCTTTGTGACCCGTGGCTCCCAGGAGAGCCTTTGTGATGCTGGGGAACTACAAGGAAGCCTGGCTCCTCTGTGACACCACCACAGAAGCTCAGGGGAGCCCTGGAGACCGTGCTGATGCTATTGAACCTGATGCAACCCTGCCTCCTCTGTGACACCACAGAAGCTCTTGGAGCCCTGGAGACCGTGGTGATGCTATGGAACCTGATGCAACCCTGCCTCCTCTGTGACACCACAGAACCTCTGGGAGCCCTGGAGACCGTGCTGATGCTATGGAACCTGATGCAACCCTGCCTCCACTGTGACACCACAGAAGCTCAGGGAGCCCTGGAGACTGTGGTGATGCTATGGAACCTGATGCAACCCTGCCTCCACTGTGACACCACAGAACCTCTGGGAGCCCTGGAGACCGTGCTGATGCTATGGAACCTGATGCAACCCTGCCTCCACTGTGACACCACAGAAGCTCGGGGAGCTCTGCAGACCGTGGGGATGCTGGCGAAGCTGACGGAACCCTGGGCACCACAGTGACGCTATGGAACCTGGTGGAACCGAGGGGCCACAGTGACACTGTGGGGCCTTTTGGAAGCAACAGGACCCTGGTGGGAAGCCACGGGATGATTAATCCTGCACGAACCTGCTCCAGGTGGGCTCCTCTCTCCCGGCTTCCACAGGTGCTGCTAGGATCCCACTCCGGCACTGGCTTGGCACGGGCTCACGGCTTCCTTTGGCAATGGCTCTGCTCCAGGATGGCATGCTGCAGAGAATGCAGGTAGATTTTGTGCTCACTCCTGGCATGCAGCTGGACAATAAAGCCTGATCCAGCCCCCCCTCAGCATATGTCCGGCTCTGGCATTGGGGCGGGGCAACTTTGGGAGCAGCCCCAGCCCTGCTCCTGCTCCCGGCTGGGCACCCAGCTGCTGGGACACAGGTGTGTCCTGATGCCACCGTCTACTCCTTTGAGAAGGGGAGGACAGAGTGCATCAGGGAGTTTGGTGTGGCTTACATGCGGCAAGGAGAAGGTGCAGCCCCAAACTGGCTTTCACTTCTAGAACCTTTTGCTATTGCGGGAGCAGCTGCTGGAGCTTTTCAACCGAGCTGCAAGAGTGAAAAGTGTGATGGCATGTCTATCTGAGAAGGAAGGTTCGGTGCCGCAGCCTGTTGTGCACAATTTATATGCTGATAAGAGAAGGGGGTGCTTTTGGAACGTTTTCCTTCCTGACACTTCTGTCTCTGTGAGCTTTAGCTGCTTGGACTCAGGGATACCGAAGGTATGTGAAAGTGACTGGGATGCGAGAATCATGTTGCACAGGGAACAGGGAAGGTCAGCAAATGTTTCCTGTCCTGGCACATCTCTCAGTCTGAACTGCAGCTGCAGATGCTTCACTTCCGCCAAGGACTCTGCCACCTTGAGAGAAGGATGCGCTCTATGGAGTTGAGAAAGAAAGTGCGTCTCACTAGCTTCTTTCCTCTACTTCATAGACAGCAAAGGGGCTATGAAAGGCAGCACTGGCTTTTTGTTCTAGGACTTCTTCTTTACAAGCAGCTGCTGGATGTTTGGAAGGGGGTTTGGGATATGCAAAAATGAGAGGCTAAGATGGTAAGAGGGTAAGATGGAAGTCATCTGGCAAAAGCAGAGCTCACAAAAGGGCCAGCTGAGAAAGCTCTTGCTGCCTACAACTTCAACTGCACCCCTCAAAGCAGCAGCACACACGCTGCTCTCGGCACTTTCCTTCTCAGCTCTACGCACCATCCTAAGCCTTGCCTCTCCCACACTCAGGATCCAAAGACAACGGCACCAGGGACTGCTCACACACTAAAGGCACCAGGACAAAAGGCTCACCAGCTTGGCCTTTGCATTCCCGCTGACAGCTCCACAGCTTGAACCCAGAGAACTGCCTGCTGCCAACAGCCTTTCCAATCACTCTGAGCACCTCATGACAAGGAGTGTGGGGAATGAATCTCCAGCAGCCTCCTGCCCCAGGCTGTCCCCCGGGAGCAGCCCTGCTCCAGGCCGTGACTGCCACCTGCACAGCCAAAGGACCCAGAGCCGGTGTTACACACCACGGCTGTGCCTGGCACAGAGACACCAGTGGCCACACAAGTGGCCATGGCACTGTCCACACACAGTCCCTGCTGCTGCTCCCCCAGCCGCTGGCACCAACTCCCAGCCACCCACTCCTAAAGCCACGGGGCCCACTGGGACACTGCGGGGGCTCGTGGAAGCCAGCGGCCATTGTGACACAGCGGGGCTGCACAGAGCCCACGGTGCTTTGTGACCCGTGGCTCCCAGGAGAGCCTTTGTGATGCTGGGGAACTACAAGGAAGCCTGGCTCCTCTGTGACACCACCACAGAAGCTCAGGGGAGCCCTGGAGACCGTGCTGATGCTATTGAACCTGATGCAACCCTGCCTCCTCTGTGACACCACAGAAGCTCTTGGAGCCCTGGAGACCGTGGTGATGCTATGGAACCTGATGCAACCCTGCCTCCTCTGTGACACCACAGAACCTCTGGGAGCCCTGGAGACCGTGCTGATGCTATGGAACCTGATGCAACCCTGCCTCCACTGTGACACCACAGAAGCTCAGGGAGCCCTGGAGACTGTGGTGATGCTATGGAACCTGATGCAACCCTGCCTCCACTGTGACACCACAGAACCTCTGGGAGCCCTGGAGACCGTGCTGATGCTATGGAACCTGATGCAACCCTGCCTCCACTGTGACACCACAGAAGCTCGGGGAGCTCTGCAGACCGTGGGGATGCTGGCGAAGCTGACGGAACCCTGGGCACCACAGTGACGCTATGGAACCTGGTGGAACCGAGGGGCCACAGTGACACTGTGGGGCCTTTTGGAAGCAACAGGACCCTGGTGGGAAGCCACGGGATGATTAATCCTGCACAAACCTGCTCCAGGTGGGCTCCTCTCTCCCGGCTTCCACAGGTGCTGCTAGGATCCCACTCCGGCACTGGCTTGGCACGGGCTCACGGCTTCCTTTGGCAATGGCTCTGCTCCAGGATGGCATGCTGCAGAGAATGCAGGTAGATTTTGTGCTCACTCCTGGCATGCAGCTGGACAATAAAGCCTGATCCAGCCCCCCCTCAGCATATGTCCGGCTCTGGCATTGGGGCGGGGCAACTTTGGGAGCAGCCCCAGCCCTGCTCCTGCTCCCGGCTGGGCACCCAGCTGCTGGGACACAGGTGTGTCCTGATGCCACCGTCTACTCCTTTGAGAAGGGGAGGACAGAGTGCATCAGGGAGTTTGGTGTGGCTTACATGCGGCAAGGAGAAGGTGCAGCCCCAAACTGGCTTTCACTTCTAGAACCTTTTGCTATTGCGGGAGCAGCTGCTGGAGCTTTTCAACCGAGCTGCAAGAGTGAAAAGTGTGATGGCATGTCTATCTGAGAAGGAAGGTTCGGTGCCGCAGCCTGTTGTGCACAATTTATATGCTGATAAGAGAAGGGGGTGCTTTTGGAACGTTTTCCTTCCTGACACTTCTGTCTCTGTGAGCTTTAGCTGCTTGGACTCAGGGATACCGAAGGTATGTGAAAGTGACTGGGATGCGAGAATCATGTTGCACAGGGAACAGGGAAGGTCAGCAAATGTTTCCTGTCCTGGCACATCTCTCAGTCTGAACTGCAGCTGCAGATGCTTCACTTCCGCCAAGGACTCTGCCACCTTGAGAGAAGGATGCGCTCTATGGAGTTGAGAAAGAAAGTGCGTCTCACTAGCTTCTTTCCTCTACTTCATAGACAGCAAAGGGGCTATGAAAGGCAGCACTGGCTTTTTGTTCTAGGACTTCTTCTTTACAAGCAGCTGCTGGATGTTTGGAAGGGGGTTTGGGATATGCAAAAATGAGAGGCTAAGATGGTAAGAGGGTAAGATGGAAGTCATCTGGCAAAAGCAGAGCTCACAAAAGGGCCAGCTGAGAAAGCTCTTGCTGCCTACAACTTCAACTGCACCCCTCAAAGCAGCAGCACACACGCTGCTCTCGGCACTTTCCTTCTCAGCTCTACGCACCATCCTAAGCCTTGCCTCTCCCACACTCAGGATCCAAAGACAACGGCACCAGGGACTGCTCACACACTAAAGGCACCAGGACAAAAGGCTCACCAGCTTGGCCTTTGCATTCCCGCTGACAGCTCCACAGCTTGAACCCAGAGAACTGCCTGCTGCCAACAGCCTTTCCAATCACTCTGAGCACCTCATGACAAGGAGTGTGGGGAATGAATCTCCAGCAGCCTCCTGCCCCAGGCTGTCCCCCGGGAGCAGCCCTGCTCCAGGCCGTGACTGCCACCTGCACAGCCAAAGGACCCAGAGCCGGTGTTACACACCACGGCTGTGCCTGGCACAGAGACACCAGTGGCCACACAAGTGGCCATGGCACTGTCCACACACAGTCCCTGCTGCTGCTCCCCCAGCCGCTGGCACCAACTCCCAGCCACCCACTCCTAAAGCCACGGGGCCCACTGGGACACTGCGGGGGCTCGTGGAAGCCAGCGGCCATTGTGACACAGCGGGGCTGCACAGAGCCCACGGTGCTTTGTGACCCGTGGCTCCCAGGAGAGCCTTTGTGATGCTGGGGAACTACAAGGAAGCCTGGCTCCTCTGTGACACCACCACAGAAGCTCAGGGGAGCCCTGGAGACCGTGCTGATGCTATTGAACCTGATGCAACCCTGCCTCCTCTGTGACACCACAGAAGCTCTTGGAGCCCTGGAGACCGTGGTGATGCTATGGAACCTGATGCAACCCTGCCTCCTCTGTGACACCACAGAACCTCTGGGAGCCCTGGAGACCGTGCTGATGCTATGGAACCTGATGCAACCCTGCCTCCACTGTGACACCACAGAAGCTCAGGGAGCCCTGGAGACTGTGGTGATGCTATGGAACCTGATGCAACCCTGCCTCCACTGTGACACCACAGAACCTCTGGGAGCCCTGGAGACCGTGCTGATGCTATGGAACCTGATGCAACCCTGCCTCCACTGTGACACCACAGAAGCTCGGGGAGCTCTGCAGACCGTGGGGATGCTGGCGAAGCTGACGGAACCCTGGGCACCACAGTGACGCTATGGAACCTGGTGGAACCGAGGGGCCACAGTGACACTGTGGGGCTTTTTGGAAGCAACAGGACCCTGGTGGGAAGCCACGGGATGATTAATCCTGCACGAACCTGCTCCAGGTGGGCTCCTCTCTCCCGGCTTCCACAGGTGCTGCTAGGATCCCACTCCGGCACTGGCTTGGCACGGGCTCACGGCTTCCTTTGGCAATGGCTCTGCTCCAGGATGGCATGCTGCAGAGAATGCAGGTAGATTTTGTGCTCACTCCTGGCATGCAGCTGGACAATAAAGCCTGATCCAGCCCCCCCTCAGCATATGTCCGGCTCTGGCATTGGGGCGGGGCAACTTTGGGAGCAGCCCCAGCCCTGCTCCTGCTCCCGGCTGGGCACCCAGCTGCTGGGACACAGGTGTGTCCTGATGCCACCGTCTACTCCTTTGAGAAGGGGAGGACAGAGTGCATCAGGGAGTTTGGTGTGGCTTACATGCGGCAAGGAGAAGGTGCAGCCCCAAACTGGCTTTCACTTCTAGAACCTTTTGCTATTGCGGGAGCAGCTGCTGGAGCTTTTCAACCGAGCTGCAAGAGTGAAAAGTGTGATGGCATGTCTATCTGAGAAGGAAGGTTCGGTGCCGCAGCCTGTTGTGCACAATTTATATGCTGATAAGAGAAGGGGGTGCTTTTGGAACGTTTTCCTTCCTGACACTTCTGTCTCTGTGAGCTTTAGCTGCTTGGACTCAGGGATACCGAAGGTATGTGAAAGTGACTGGGATGCGAGAATCATGTTGCACAGGGAACAGGGAAGGTCAGCAAATGTTTCCTGTCCTGGCACATCTCTCAGTCTGAACTGCAGCTGCAGATGCTTCACTTCCGCCAAGGACTCTGCCACCTTGAGAGAAGGATGCGCTCTATGGAGTTGAGAAAGAAAGTGCGTCTCACTAGCTTCTTTCCTCTACTTCATAGACAGCAAAGGGGCTATGAAAGGCAGCACTGGCTTTTTGTTCTAGGACTTCTTCTTTACAAGCAGCTGCTGGATGTTTGGAAGGGGGTTTGGGATATGCAAAAATGAGAGGCTAAGATGGTAAGAGGGTAAGATGGAAGTCATCTGGCAAAAGCAGAGCTCACAAAAGGGCCAGCTGAGAAAGCTCTTGCTGCCTACAACTTCAACTGCACCCCTCAAAGCAGCAGCACACACGCTGCTCTCGGCACTTTCCTTCTCAGCTCTACGCACCATCCTAAGCCTTGCCTCTCCCACACTCAGGATCCAAAGACAACGGCACCAGGGACTGCTCACACACTAAAGGCACCAGGACAAAAGGCTCACCAGCTTGGCCTTTGCATTCCCGCTGACAGCTCCACAGCTTGAACCCAGAGAACTGCCTGCTGCCAACAGCCTTTCCAATCACTCTGAGCACCTCATGACAAGGAGTGTGGGGAATGAATCTCCAGCAGCCTCCTGCCCCAGGCTGTCCCCCGGGAGCAGCCCTGCTCCAGGCCGTGACTGCCACCTGCACAGCCAAAGGACCCAGAGCCGGTGTTACACACCACGGCTGTGCCTGGCACAGAGACACCAGTGGCCACACAAGTGGCCATGGCACTGTCCACACACAGTCCCTGCTGCTGCTCCCCCAGCCGCTGGCACCAACTCCCAGCCACCCACTCCTAAAGCCACGGGGCCCACTGGGACACTGCGGGGGCTCGTGGAAGCCAGCGGCCATTGTGACACAGCGGGGCTGCACAGAGCCCACGGTGCTTTGTGACCCGTGGCTCCCAGGAGAGCCTTTGTGATGCTGGGGAACTACAAGGAAGCCTGGCTCCTCTGTGACACCACCACAGAAGCTCAGGGGAGCCCTGGAGACCGTGCTGATGCTATTGAACCTGATGCAACCCTGCCTCCTCTGTGACACCACAGAAGCTCTTGGAGCCCTGGAGACCGTGGTGATGCTATGGAACCTGATGCAACCCTGCCTCCTCTGTGACACCACAGAACCTCTGGGAGCCCTGGAGACCGTGCTGATGCTATGGAACCTGATGCAACCCTGCCTCCACTGTGACACCACAGAAGCTCAGGGAGCCCTGGAGACTGTGGTGATGCTATGGAACCTGATGCAACCCTGCCTCCACTGTGACACCACAGAACCTCTGGGAGCCCTGGAGACCGTGCTGATGCTATGGAACCTGATGCAACCCTGCCTCCACTGTGACACCACAGAAGCTCGGGGAGCTCTGCAGACCGTGGGGATGCTGGCGAAGCTGACGGAACCCTGGGCACCACAGTGACGCTATGGAACCTGGTGGAACCGAGGGGCCACAGTGACACTGTGGGGCCTTTTGGAAGCAACAGGACCCTGGTGGGAAGCCACGGGATGATTAATCCTGCACGAACCTGCTCCAGGTGGGCTCCTCTCTCCCGGCTTCCACAGGTGCTGCTAGGATCCCACTCCGGCACTGGCTTGGCACGGGCTCACGGCTTCCTTTGGCAATGGCTCTGCTCCAGGATGGCATGCTGCAGAGAATGCAGGTAGATTTTGTGCTCACTCCTGGCATGCAGCTGGACAATAAAGCCTGATCCAGCCCCCCCTCAGCATATGTCCGGCTCTGGCATTGGGGCGGGGCAACTTTGGGAGCAGCCCCAGCCCTGCTCCTGCTCCCGGCTGGGCACCCAGCTGCTGGGACACAGGTGTGTCCTGATGCCACCGTCTACTCCTTTGAGAAGGGGAGGACAGAGTGCATCAGGGAGTTTGGTGTGGCTTACATGCGGCAAGGAGAAGGTGCAGCCCCAAACTGGCTTTCACTTCTAGAACCTTTTGCTATTGCGGGAGCAGCTGCTGGAGCTTTTCAACCGAGCTGCAAGAGTGAAAAGTGTGATGGCATGTCTATCTGAGAAGGAAGGTTCGGTGCCGCAGCCTGTTGTGCACAATTTATATGCTGATAAGAGAAGGGGGTGCTTTTGGAACGTTTTCCTTCCTGACACTTCTGTCTCTGTGAGCTTTAGCTGCTTGGACTCAGGGATACCGAAGGTATGTGAAAGTGACTGGGATGCGAGAATCATGTTGCACAGGGAACAGGGAAGGTCAGCAAATGTTTCCTGTCCTGGCACATCTCTCAGTCTGAACTGCAGCTGCAGATGCTTCACTTCCGCCAAGGACTCTGCCACCTTGAGAGAAGGATGCGCTCTATGGAGTTGAGAAAGAAAGTGCGTCTCACTAGCTTCTTTCCTCTACTTCATAGACAGCAAAGGGGCTATGAAAGGCAGCACTGGCTTTTTGTTCTAGGACTTCTTCTTTACAAGCAGCTGCTGGATGTTTGGAAGGGGGTTTGGGATATGCAAAAATGAGAGGCTAAGATGGTAAGAGGGTAAGATGGAAGTCATCTGGCAAAAGCAGAGCTCACAAAAGGGCCAGCTGAGAAAGCTCTTGCTGCCTACAACTTCAACTGCACCCCTCAAAGCAGCAGCACACACGCTGCTCTCGGCACTTTCCTTCTCAGCTCTACGCACCATCCTAAGCCTTGCCTCTCCCACACTCAGGATCCAAAGACAACGGCACCAGGGACTGCTCACACACTAAAGGCACCAGGACAAAAGGCTCACCAGCTTGGCCTTTGCATTCCCGCTGACAGCTCCACAGCTTGAACCCAGAGAACTGCCTGCTGCCAACAGCCTTTCCAATCACTCTGAGCACCTCATGACAAGGAGTGTGGGGAATGAATCTCCAGCAGCCTCCTGCCCCAGGCTGTCCCCCGGGAGCAGCCCTGCTCCAGGCCGTGACTGCCACCTGCACAGCCAAAGGACCCAGAGCCGGTGTTACACACCACGGCTGTGCCTGGCACAGAGACACCAGTGGCCACACAAGTGGCCATGGCACTGTCCACACACAGTCCCTGCTGCTGCTCCCCCAGCCGCTGGCACCAACTCCCAGCCACCCACTCCTAAAGCCACGGGGCCCACTGGGACACTGCGGGGGCTCGTGGAAGCCAGCGGCCATTGTGACACAGCGGGGCTGCACAGAGCCCACGGTGCTTTGTGACCCGTGGCTCCCAGGAGAGCCTTTGTGATGCTGGGGAACTACAAGGAAGCCTGGCTCCTCTGTGACACCACCACAGAAGCTCAGGGGAGCCCTGGAGACCGTGCTGATGCTATTGAACCTGATGCAACCCTGCCTCCTCTGTGACACCACAGAAGCTCTTGGAGCCCTGGAGACCGTGGTGATGCTATGGAACCTGATGCAACCCTGCCTCCTCTGTGACACCACAGAACCTCTGGGAGCCCTGGAGACCGTGCTGATGCTATGGAACCTGATGCAACCCTGCCTCCACTGTGACACCACAGAAGCTCAGGGAGCCCTGGAGACTGTGGTGATGCTATGGAACCTGATGCAACCCTGCCTCCACTGTGACACCACAGAACCTCTGGGAGCCCTGGAGACCGTGCTGATGCTATGGAACCTGATGCAACCCTGCCTCCACTGTGACACCACAGAAGCTCGGGGAGCTCTGCAGACCGTGGGGATGCTGGCGAAGCTGACGGAACCCTGGGCACCACAGTGACGCTATGGAACCTGGTGGAACCGAGGGGCCACAGTGACACTGTGGGGCCTTTTGGAAGCAACAGGACCCTGGTGGGAAGCCACGGGATGATTAATCCTGCACAAACCTGCTCCAGGTGGGCTCCTCTCTCCCGGCTTCCACAGGTGCTGCTAGGATCCCACTCCGGCACTGGCTTGGCACGGGCTCACGGCTTCCTTTGGCAATGGCTCTGCTCCAGGATGGCATGCTGCAGAGAATGCAGGTAGATTTTGTGCTCACTCCTGGCATGCAGCTGGACAATAAAGCCTGATCCAGCCCCCCCTCAGCATATGTCCGGCTCTGGCATTGGGGCGGGGCAACTTTGGGAGCAGCCCCAGCCCTGCTCCTGCTCCCGGCTGGGCACCCAGCTGCTGGGACACAGGTGTGTCCTGATGCCACCGTCTACTCCTTTGAGAAGGGGAGGACAGAGTGCATCAGGGAGTTTGGTGTGGCTTACATGCGGCAAGGAGAAGGTGCAGCCCCAAACTGGCTTTCACTTCTAGAACCTTTTGCTATTGCGGGAGCAGCTGCTGGAGCTTTTCAACCGAGCTGCAAGAGTGAAAAGTGTGATGGCATGTCTATCTGAGAAGGAAGGTTCGGTGCCGCAGCCTGTTGTGCACAATTTATATGCTGATAAGAGAAGGGGGTGCTTTTGGAACGTTTTCCTTCCTGACACTTCTGTCTCTGTGAGCTTTAGCTGCTTGGACTCAGGGATACCGAAGGTATGTGAAAGTGACTGGGATGCGAGAATCATGTTGCACAGGGAACAGGGAAGGTCAGCAAATGTTTCCTGTCCTGGCACATCTCTCAGTCTGAACTGCAGCTGCAGATGCTTCACTTCCGCCAAGGACTCTGCCACCTTGAGAGAAGGATGCGCTCTATGGAGTTGAGAAAGAAAGTGCGTCTCACTAGCTTCTTTCCTCTACTTCATAGACAGCAAAGGGGCTATGAAAGGCAGCACTGGCTTTTTGTTCTAGGACTTCTTCTTTACAAGCAGCTGCTGGATGTTTGGAAGGGGGTTTGGGATATGCAAAAATGAGAGGCTAAGATGGTAAGAGGGTAAGATGGAAGTCATCTGGCAAAAGCAGAGCTCACAAAAGGGCCAGCTGAGAAAGCTCTTGCTGCCTACAACTTCAACTGCACCCCTCAAAGCAGCAGCACACACGCTGCTCTCGGCACTTTCCTTCTCAGCTCTACGCACCATCCTAAGCCTTGCCTCTCCCACACTCAGGATCCAAAGACAACGGCACCAGGGACTGCTCACACACTAAAGGCACCAGGACAAAAGGCTCACCAGCTTGGCCTTTGCATTCCCGCTGACAGCTCCACAGCTTGAACCCAGAGAACTGCCTGCTGCCAACAGCCTTTCCAATCACTCTGAGCACCTCATGACAAGGAGTGTGGGGAATGAATCTCCAGCAGCCTCCTGCCCCAGGCTGTCCCCCGGGAGCAGCCCTGCTCCAGGCCGTGACTGCCACCTGCACAGCCAAAGGACCCAGAGCCGGTGTTACACACCACGGCTGTGCCTGGCACAGAGACACCAGTGGCCACACAAGTGGCCATGGCACTGTCCACACACAGTCCCTGCTGCTGCTCCCCCAGCCGCTGGCACCAACTCCCAGCCACCCACTCCTAAAGCCACGGGGCCCACTGGGACACTGCGGGGGCTCGTGGAAGCCAGCGGCCATTGTGACACAGCGGGGCTGCACAGAGCCCACGGTGCTTTGTGACCCGTGGCTCCCAGGAGAGCCTTTGTGATGCTGGGGAACTACAAGGAAGCCTGGCTCCTCTGTGACACCACCACAGAAGCTCAGGGGAGCCCTGGAGACCGTGCTGATGCTATTGAACCTGATGCAACCCTGCCTCCTCTGTGACACCACAGAAGCTCTTGGAGCCCTGGAGACCGTGGTGATGCTATGGAACCTGATGCAACCCTGCCTCCTCTGTGACACCACAGAACCTCTGGGAGCCCTGGAGACCGTGCTGATGCTATGGAACCTGATGCAACCCTGCCTCCACTGTGACACCACAGAAGCTCAGGGAGCCCTGGAGACTGTGGTGATGCTATGGAACCTGATGCAACCCTGCCTCCACTGTGACACCACAGAACCTCTGGGAGCCCTGGAGACCGTGCTGATGCTATGGAACCTGATGCAACCCTGCCTCCACTGTGACACCACAGAAGCTCGGGGAGCTCTGCAGACCGTGGGGATGCTGGCGAAGCTGACGGAACCCTGGGCACCACAGTGACGCTATGGAACCTGGTGGAACCGAGGGGCCACAGTGACACTGTGGGGCTTTTTGGAAGCAACAGGACCCTGGTGGGAAGCCACGGGATGATTAATCCTGCACGAACCTGCTCCAGGTGGGCTCCTCTCTCCCGGCTTCCACAGGTGCTGCTAGGATCCCACTCCGGCACTGGCTTGGCACGGGCTCACGGCTTCCTTTGGCAATGGCTCTGCTCCAGGATGGCATGCTGCAGAGAATGCAGGTAGATTTTGTGCTCACTCCTGGCATGCAGCTGGACAATAAAGCCTGATCCAGCCCCCCCTCAGCATATGTCCGGCTCTGGCATTGGGGCGGGGCAACTTTGGGAGCAGCCCCAGCCCTGCTCCTGCTCCCGGCTGGGCACCCAGCTGCTGGGACACAGGTGTGTCCTGATGCCACCGTCTACTCCTTTGAGAAGGGGAGGACAGAGTGCATCAGGGAGTTTGGTGTGGCTTACATGCGGCAAGGAGAAGGTGCAGCCCCAAAATGGCTTTCACTTCTAGAACCTTTTGCTATTGCGGGAGCAGCTGCTGGAGCTTTTCAACCGAGCTGCAAGAGTGAAAAGTGTGATGGCATGTCTATCTGAGAAGGAAGGTTCGGTGCCGCAGCCTGTTGTGCACAATTTATATGCTGATAAGAGAAGGGGGTGCTTTTGGAACGTTTTCCTTCCTGACACTTCTGTCTCTGTGAGCTTTAGCTGCTTGGACTCAGGGATACCGAAGGTATGTGAAAGTGACTGGGATGCGAGAATCATGTTGCACAGGGAACAGGGAAGGTCAGCAAATGTTTCCTGTCCTGGCACATCTCTCAGTCTGAACTGCAGCTGCAGATGCTTCACTTCCGCCAAGGACTCTGCCACCTTGAGAGAAGGATGCGCTCTATGGAGTTGAGAAAGAAAGTGCGTCTCACTAGCTTCTTTCCTCTACTTCATAGACAGCAAAGGGGCTATGAAAGGCAGCACTGGCTTTTTGTTCTAGGACTTCTTCTTTACAAGCAGCTGCTGGATGTTTGGAAGGGGGTTTGGGATATGCAAAAATGAGAGGCTAAGATGGTAAGAGGGTAAGATGGAAGTCATCTGGCAAAAGCAGAGCTCACAAAAGGGCCAGCTGAGAAAGCTCTTGCTGCCTACAACTTCAACTGCACCCCTCAAAGCAGCAGCACACATGCTGCTCTCGGCACTTTCCTTCTCAGCTCTACGCACCATCCTAAGCCTTGCCTCTCCCACACTCAGGATCCAAAGACAACGGCACCAGGGACTGCTCACACACTAAAGGCACCAGGACAAAAGGCTCACCAGCTTGGCCTTTGCATTCCCGCTGACAGCTCCACAGCTTGAACCCAGAGAACTGCCTGCTGCCAACAGCCTTTCCAATCACTCTGAGCACCTCATGACAAGGAGTGTGGGGAATGAATCTCCAGCAGCCTCCTGCCCCAGGCTGTCCCCCGGGAGCAGCCCTGCTCCAGGCCGTGACTGCCACCTGCACAGCCAAAGGACCCAGAGCCGGTGTTACACACCACGGCTGTGCCTGGCACAGAGACACCAGTGGCCACACAAGTGGCCATGGCACTGTCCACACACAGTCCCTGCTGCTGCTCCCCCAGCCGCTGGCACCAACTCCCAGCCACCCACTCCTAAAGCCACGGGGCCCACTGGGACACTGCGGGGGCTCGTGGAAGCCAGCGGCCATTGTGACACAGCGGGGCTGCACAGAGCCCACGGTGCTTTGTGACCCGTGGCTCCCAGGAGAGCCTTTGTGATGCTGGGGAACTACAAGGAAGCCTGGCTCCTCTGTGACACCACCACAGAAGCTCAGGGGAGCCCTGGAGACCGTGCTGATGCTATTGAACCTGATGCAACCCTGCCTCCTCTGTGACACCACAGAAGCTCTTGGAGCCCTGGAGACCGTGGTGATGCTATGGAACCTGATGCAACCCTGCCTCCTCTGTGACACCACAGAACCTCTGGGAGCCCTGGAGACCGTGCTGATGCTATGGAACCTGATGCAACCCTGCCTCCACTGTGACACCACAGAAGCTCAGGGAGCCCTGGAGACTGTGGTGATGCTATGGAACCTGATGCAACCCTGCCTCCACTGTGACACCACAGAACCTCTGGGAGCCCTGGAGACCGTGCTGATGCTATGGAACCTGATGCAACCCTGCCTCCACTGTGACACCACAGAAGCTCGGGGAGCTCTGCAGACCGTGGGGATGCTGGCGAAGCTGACGGAACCCTGGGCACCACAGTGACGCTATGGAACCTGGTGGAACCGAGGGGCCACAGTGACACTGTGGGGCTTTTTGGAAGCAACAGGACCCTGGTGGGAAGCCACGGGATGATTAATCCTGCACGAACCTGCTCCAGGTGGGCTCCTCTCTCCCGGCTTCCACAGGTGCTGCTAGGATCCCACTCCGGCACTGGCTTGGCACGGGCTCACGGCTTCCTTTGGCAATGGCTCTGCTCCAGGATGGCATGCTGCAGAGAATGCAGGTAGATTTTGTGCTCACTCCTGGCATGCAGCTGGACAATAAAGCCTGATCCAGCCCCCCCTCAGCATATGTCCGGCTCTGGCATTGGGGCGGGGCAACTTTGGGAGCAGCCCCAGCCCTGCTCCTGCTCCCGGCTGGGCACCCAGCTGCTGGGACACAGGTGTGTCCTGATGCCACCGTCTACTCCTTTGAGAAGGGGAGGACAGAGTGCATCAGGGAGTTTGGTGTGGCTTACATGCGGCAAGGAGAAGGTGCAGCCCCAAACTGGCTTTCACTTCTAGAACCTTTTGCTATTGCGGGAGCAGCTGCTGGAGCTTTTCAACCGAGCTGCAAGAGTGAAAAGTGTGATGGCATGTCTATCTGAGAAGGAAGGTTCGGTGCCGCAGCCTGTTGTGCACAATTTATATGCTGATAAGAGAAGGGGGTGCTTTTGGAACGTTTTCCTTCCTGACACTTCTGTCTCTGTGAGCTTTAGCTGCTTGGACTCAGGGATACCGAAGGTATGTGAAAGTGACTGGGATGCGAGAATCATGTTGCACAGGGAACAGGGAAGGTCAGCAAATGTTTCCTGTCCTGGCACATCTCTCAGTCTGAACTGCAGCTGCAGATGCTTCACTTCCGCCAAGGACTCTGCCACCTTGAGAGAAGGATGCGCTCTATGGAGTTGAGAAAGAAAGTGCGTCTCACTAGCTTCTTTCCTCTACTTCATAGACAGCAAAGGGGCTATGAAAGGCAGCACTGGCTTTTTGTTCTAGGACTTCTTCTTTACAAGCAGCTGCTGGATGTTTGGAAGGGGGTTTGGGATATGCAAAAATGAGAGGCTAAGATGGTAAGAGGGTAAGATGGAAGTCATCTGGCAAAAGCAGAGCTCACAAAAGGGCCAGCTGAGAAAGCTCTTGCTGCCTACAACTTCAACTGCACCCCTCAAAGCAGCAGCACACACGCTGCTCTCGGCACTTTCCTTCTCAGCTCTACGCACCATCCTAAGCCTTGCCTCTCCCACACTCAGGATCCAAAGACAACGGCACCAGGGACTGCTCACACACTAAAGGCACCAGGACAAAAGGCTCACCAGCTTGGCCTTTGCATTCCCGCTGACAGCTCCACAGCTTGAACCCAGAGAACTGCCTGCTGCCAACAGCCTTTCCAATCACTCTGAGCACCTCATGACAAGGAGTGTGGGGAATGAATCTCCAGCAGCCTCCTGCCCCAGGCTGTCCCCCGGGAGCAGCCCTGCTCCAGGCCGTGACTGCCACCTGCACAGCCAAAGGACCCAGAGCCGGTGTTACACACCACGGCTGTGCCTGGCACAGAGACACCAGTGGCCACACAAGTGGCCATGGCACTGTCCACACACAGTCCCTGCTGCTGCTCCCCCAGCCGCTGGCACCAACTCCCAGCCACCCACTCCTAAAGCCACGGGGCCCACTGGGACACTGCGGGGGCTCGTGGAAGCCAGCGGCCATTGTGACACAGCGGGGCTGCACAGAGCCCACGGTGCTTTGTGACCCGTGGCTCCCAGGAGAGCCTTTGTGATGCTGGGGAACTACAAGGAAGCCTGGCTCCTCTGTGACACCACCACAGAAGCTCAGGGGAGCCCTGGAGACCGTGCTGATGCTATTGAACCTGATGCAACCCTGCCTCCTCTGTGACACCACAGAAGCTCTTGGAGCCCTGGAGACCGTGGTGATGCTATGGAACCTGATGCAACCCTGCCTCCTCTGTGACACCACAGAACCTCTGGGAGCTCTGGAGACCGTGCTGATGCTATGGAACCTGATGCAACCCTGCCTCCACTGTGACACCACAGAAGCTCAGGGAGCCCTGGAGACTGTGGTGATGCTATGGAACCTGATGCAACCCTGCCTCCACTGTGACACCACAGAACCTCTGGGAGCCCTGGAGACCGTGCTGATGCTATGGAACCTGATGCAACCCTGCCTCCACTGTGACACCACAGAAGCTCGGGGAGCTCTGCAGACCGTGGGGATGCTGGCGAAGCTGACGGAACCCTGGGCACCACAGTGACGCTATGGAACCTGGTGGAACCGAGGGGCCACAGTGACACTGTGGGGCTTTTTGGAAGCAACAGGACCCTGGTGGGAAGCCACGGGATGATTAATCCTGCACGAACCTGCTCCAGGTGGGCTCCTCTCTCCCGGCTTCCACAGGTGCTGCTAGGATCCCACTCCGGCACTGGCTTGGCACGGGCTCACGGCTTCCTTTGGCAATGGCTCTGCTCCAGGATGGCATGCTGCAGAGAATGCAGGTAGATTTTGTGCTCACTCCTGGCATGCAGCTGGACAATAAAGCCTGATCCAGCCCCCCCTCAGCATATGTCCGGCTCTGGCATTGGGGCGGGGCAACTTTGGGAGCAGCCCCAGCCCTGCTCCTGCTCCCGGCTGGGCACCCAGCTGCTGGGACACAGGTGTGTCCTGATGCCACCGTCTACTCCTTTGAGAAGGGGAGGACAGAGTGCATCAGGGAGTTTGGTGTGGCTTACATGCGGCAAGGAGAAGGTGCAGCCCCAAACTGGCTTTCACTTCTAGAACCTTTTGCTATTGCGGGAGCAGCTGCTGGAGCTTTTCAACCGAGCTGCAAGAGTGAAAAGTGTGATGGCATGTCTATCTGAGAAGGAAGGTTCGGTGCCGCAGCCTGTTGTGCACAATTTATATGCTGATAAGAGAAGGGGGTGCTTTTGGAACGTTTTCCTTCCTGACACTTCTGTCTCTGTGAGCTTTAGCTGCTTGGACTCAGGGATACCGAAGGTATGTGAAAGTGACTGGGATGCGAGAATCATGTTGCACAGGGAACAGGGAAGGTCAGCAAATGTTTCCTGTCCTGGCACATCTCTCAGTCTGAACTGCAGCTGCAGATGCTTCACTTCCGCCAAGGACTCTGCCACCTTGAGAGAAGGATGCGCTCTATGGAGTTGAGAAAGAAAGTGCGTCTCACTAGCTTCTTTCCTCTACTTCATAGACAGCAAAGGGGCTATGAAAGGCAGCACTGGCTTTTTGTTCTAGGACTTCTTCTTTACAAGCAGCTGCTGGATGTTTGGAAGGGGGTTTGGGATATGCAAAAATGAGAGGCTAAGATGGTAAGAGGGTAAGATGGAAGTCATCTGGCAAAAGCAGAGCTCACAAAAGGGCCAGCTGAGAAAGCTCTTGCTGCCTACAACTTCAACTGCACCCCTCAAAGCAGCAGCACACACGCTGCTCTCGGCACTTTCCTTCTCAGCTCTACGCACCATCCTAAGCCTTGCCTCTCCCACACTCAGGATCCAAAGACAACGGCACCAGGGACTGCTCACACACTAAAGGCACCAGGACAAAAGGCTCACCAGCTTGGCCTTTGCATTCCCGCTGACAGCTCCACAGCTTGAACCCAGAGAACTGCCTGCTGCCAACAGCCTTTCCAATCACTCTGAGCACCTCATGACAAGGAGTGTGGGGAATGAATCTCCAGCAGCCTCCTGCCCCAGGCTGTCCCCCGGGAGCAGCCCTGCTCCAGGCCGTGACTGCCACCTGCACAGCCAAAGGACCCAGAGCCGGTGTTACACACCACGGCTGTGCCTGGCACAGAGACACCAGTGGCCACACAAGTGGCCATGGCACTGTCCACACACAGTCCCTGCTGCTGCTCCCCCAGCCGCTGGCACCAACTCCCAGCCACCCACTCCTAAAGCTACGGGGCCCACTGGGACACTGCGGGGGCTCGTGGAAGCCAGCGGCCATTGTGACACAGCGGGGCTGCACAGAGCCCACGGTGCTTTGTGACCCGTGGCTCCCAGGAGAGCCTTTGTGATGCTGGGGAACTACAAGGAAGCCTGGCTCCTCTGTGACACCACCACAGAAGCTCAGGGGAGCCCTGGAGACCGTGCTGATGCTATGGAACCTGATGCAACCCTGCCTCCACTGTGACACCACAGAAGCTCAGGGAGCCCTGGAGACTGTGGTGATGCTATGGAACCTGATGCAACCCTGCCTCCACTGTGACACCACAGAACCTCTGGGAGCCCTGGAGACCGTGCTGATGCTATGGAACCTGATGCAACCCTGCCTCCACTGTGACACCACAGAAGCTCGGGGAGCTCTGCAGACCGTGGGGATGCTGGCGAAGCTGACGGAACCCTGGGCACCACAGTGACGCTATGGAACCTGGTGGAACCGAGGGGCCACAGTGACACTGTGGGGCCTTTTGGAAGCAACAGGACCCTGGTGGGAAGCCACGGGATGATTAATCCTGCACGAACCTGCTCCAGGTGGGCTCCTCTCTCCCGGCTTCCACAGGTGCTGCTAGGATCCCACTCCGGCACTGGCTTGGCACGGGCTCACGGCTTCCTTTGGCAATGGCTCTGCTCCAGGATGGCATGCTGCAGAGAATGCAGGTAGATTTTGTGCTCACTCCTGGCATGCAGCTGGACAATAAAGCCTGATCCAGCCCCCCCTCAGCATATGTCCGGCTCTGGCATTGGGGCGGGGCAACTTTGGGAGCAGCCCCAGCCCTGCTCCTGCTCCCGGCTGGGCACCCAGCTGCTGGGACACAGGTGTGTCCTGATGCCACCGTCTACTCCTTTGAGAAGGGGAGGACAGAGTGCATCAGGGAGTTTGGTGTGGCTTACATGCGGCAAGGAGAAGGTGCAGCCCCAAACTGGCTTTCACTTCTAGAACCTTTTGCTATTGCGGGAGCAGCTGCTGGAGCTTTTCAACCGAGCTGCAAGAGTGAAAAGTGTGATGGCATGTCTATCTGAGAAGGAAGGTTCGGTGCCGCAGCCTGTTGTGCACAATTTATATGCTGATAAGAGAAGGGGGTGCTTTTGGAACGTTTTCCTTCCTGACACTTCTGTCTCTGTGAGCTTTAGCTGCTTGGACTCAGGGATACCGAAGGTATGTGAAAGTGACTGGGATGCGAGAATCATGTTGCACAGGGAACAGGGAAGGTCAGCAAATGTTTCCTGTCCTGGCACATCTCTCAGTCTGAACTGCAGCTGCAGATGCTTCACTTCCGCCAAGGACTCTGCCACCTTGAGAGAAGGATGCGCTCTATGGAGTTGAGAAAGAAAGTGCGTCTCACTAGCTTCTTTCCTCTACTTCATAGACAGCAAAGGGGCTATGAAAGGCAGCACTGGCTTTTTGTTCTAGGACTTCTTCTTTACAAGCAGCTGCTGGATGTTTGGAAGGGGGTTTGGGATATGCAAAAATGAGAGGCTAAGATGGTAAGAGGGTAAGATGGAAGTCATCTGGCAAAAGCAGAGCTCACAAAAGGGCCAGCTGAGAAAGCTCTTGCTGCCTACAACTTCAACTGCACCCCTCAAAGCAGCAGCACACACGCTGCTCTCGGCACTTTCCTTCTCAGCTCTACGCACCATCCTAAGCCTTGCCTCTCCCACACTCAGGATCCAAAGACAACGGCACCAGGGACTGCTCACACACTAAAGGCACCAGGACAAAAGGCTCACCAGCTTGGCCTTTGCATTCCCGCTGACAGCTCCACAGCTTGAACCCAGAGAACTGCCTGCTGCCAACAGCCTTTCCAATCACTCTGAGCACCTCATGACAAGGAGTGTGGGGAATGAATCTCCAGCAGCCTCCTGCCCCAGGCTGTCCCCCGGGAGCAGCCCTGCTCCAGGCCGTGACTGCCACCTGCACAGCCAAAGGACCCAGAGCCGGTGTTACACACCACGGCTGTGCCTGGCACAGAGACACCAGTGGCCACACAAGTGGCCATGGCACTGTCCACACACAGTCCCTGCTGCTGCTCCCCCAGCCGCTGGCACCAACTCCCAGCCACCCACTCCTAAAGCCACGGGGCCCACTGGGACACTGCGGGGGCTCGTGGAAGCCAGCGGCCATTGTGACACAGCGGGGCTGCACAGAGCCCACGGTGCTTTGTGACCCGTGGCTCCCAGGAGAGCCTTTGTGATGCTGGGGAACTACAAGGAAGCCTGGCTCCTCTGTGACACCACCACAGAAGCTCAGGGGAGCCCTGGAGACCGTGCTGATGCTATTGAACCTGATGCAACCCTGCCTCCTCTGTGACACCACAGAACCTCTGGGAGCCCTGGAGACCGTGGTGATGCTATGGAACCTGATGCAACCCTGCCTCCTCTGTGACACCACAGAACCTCTGGGAGCCCTGGAGACCGTGCTGATGCTATGGAACCTGATGCAACCCTGCCTCCACTGTGACACCACAGAAGCTCAGGGAGCCCTGGAGACTGTGGTGATGCTATGGAACCTGATGCAACCCTGCCTCCACTGTGACACCACAGAACCTCTGGGAGCCCTGGAGACCGTGCTGATGCTATGGAACCTGATGCAACCCTGCCTCCACTGTGACACCACAGAAGCTCGGGGAGCTCTGCAGACCGTGGGGATGCTGGCGAAGCTGACGGAACCCTGGGCACCACAGTGACGCTATGGAACCTGGTGGAACCGAGGGGCCACAGTGACACTGTGGGGCCTTTTGGAAGCAACAGGACCCTGGTGGGAAGCCACGGGATGATTAATCCTGCACAAACCTGCTCCAGGTGGGCTCCTCTCTCCCGGCTTCCACAGGTGCTGCTAGGATCCCACTCCGGCACTGGCTTGGCACGGGCTCACGGCTTCCTTTGGCAATGGCTCTGCTCCAGGATGGCATGCTGCAGAGAATGCAGGTAGATTTTGTGCTCACTCCTGGCATGCAGCTGGACAATAAAGCCTGATCCAGCCCCCCCTCAGCATATGTCCGGCTCTGGCATTGGGGCGGGGCAACTTTGGGAGCAGCCCCAGCCCTGCTCCTGCTCCCGGCTGGGCACCCAGCTGCTGGGACACAGGTGTGTCCTGATGCCACCGTCTACTCCTTTGAGAAGGGGAGGACAGAGTGCATCAGGGAGTTTGGTGTGGCTTACATGCGGCAAGGAGAAGGTGCAGCCCCAAACTGGCTTTCACTTCTAGAACCTTTTGCTATTGCGGGAGCAGCTGCTGGAGCTTTTCAACCGAGCTGCAAGAGTGAAAAGTGTGATGGCATGTCTATCTGAGAAGGAAGGTTCGGTGCCGCAGCCTGTTGTGCACAATTTATATGCTGATAAGAGAAGGGGGTGCTTTTGGAACGTTTTCCTTCCTGACACTTCTGTCTCTGTGAGCTTTAGCTGCTTGGACTCAGGGATACCGAAGGTATGTGAAAGTGACTGGGATGCGAGAATCATGTTGCACAGGGAACAGGGAAGGTCAGCAAATGTTTCCTGTCCTGGCACATCTCTCAGTCTGAACTGCAGCTGCAGATGCTTCACTTCCGCCAAGGACTCTGCCACCTTGAGAGAAGGATGCGCTCTATGGAGTTGAGAAAGAAAGTGCGTCTCACTAGCTTCTTTCCTCTACTTCATAGACAGCAAAGGGGCTATGAAAGGCAGCACTGGCTTTTTGTTCTAGGACTTCTTCTTTACAAGCAGCTGCTGGATGTTTGGAAGGGGGTTTGGGATATGCAAAAATGAGAGGCTAAGATGGTAAGAGGGTAAGATGGAAGTCATCTGGCAAAAGCAGAGCTCACAAAAGGGCCAGCTGAGAAAGCTCTTGCTGCCTACAACTTCAACTGCACCCCTCAAAGCAGCAGCACACACGCTGCTCTCGGCACTTTCCTTCTCAGCTCTACGCACCATCCTAAGCCTTGCCTCTCCCACACTCAGGATCCAAAGACAACGGCACCAGGGACTGCTCACACACTAAAGGCACCAGGACAAAAGGCTCACCAGCTTGGCCTTTGCATTCCCGCTGACAGCTCCACAGCTTGAACCCAGAGAACTGCCTGCTGCCAACAGCCTTTCCAATCACTCTGAGCACCTCATGACAAGGAGTGTGGGGAATGAATCTCCAGCAGCCTCCTGCCCCAGGCTGTCCCCCGGGAGCAGCCCTGCTCCAGGCCGTGACTGCCACCTGCACAGCCAAAGGACCCAGAGCCGGTGTTACACAACCACGGCTGTGCCTGGCACAGAGACACCAGTGGCCACACAAGTGGCCATGGCACTGTCCACACACAGTCCCTGCTGCTGCTCCCCCAGCCGCTGGCACCAACTCCCAGCCACCCACTCCTAAAGCCACGGGGCCCACTGGGACACTGCGGGGGCTCGTGGAAGCCAGCGGCCATTGTGACACAGCGGGGCTGCACAGAGCCCACGGTGCTTTGTGACCCGTGGCTCCCAGGAGAGCCTTTGTGATGCTGGGGAACTACAAGGAAGCCTGGCTCCTCTGTGACACCACCACAGAAGCTCAGGGGAGCCCTGGAGACCGTGCTGATGCTATTGAACCTGATGCAACCCTGCCTCCTCTGTGACACCACAGAAGCTCTTGGAGCCCTGGAGACCGTGGTGATGCTATGGAACCTGATGCAACCCTGCCTCCTCTGTGACACCACAGAACCTCTGGGAGCCCTGGAGACCGTGCTGATGCTATGGAACCTGATGCAACCCTGCCTCCACTGTGACACCACAGAAGCTCAGGGAGCCCTGGAGACTGTGGTGATGCTATGGAACCTGATGCAACCCTGCCTCCACTGTGACACCACAGAACCTCTGGGAGCCCTGGAGACCGTGCTGATGCTATGGAACCTGATGCAACCCTGCCTCCACTGTGACACCACAGAAGCTCGGGGACCTCTGCAGACCGTGGGGATGCTGGTGAAGCTGACGGAACCCTGGGCACCACAGTGACGCTATGGAACCTGGTGGAACCGAGGGGCCACAGTGACACTGTGGGGCCTTTTGGAAGCAACAGGACCCTGGTGGGAAGCCACGGGATGATTAATCCTGCACGAACCTGCTCCAGGTGGGCTCCTCTCTCCCGGCTTCCACAGGTGCTGCTAGGATCCCACTCCGGCACTGGCTTGGCACGGGCTCACGGCTTCCTTTGGCAATGGCTCTGCTCCAGGATGGCATGCTGCAGAGAATGCAGGTAGATTTTGTGCTCACTCCTGGCATGCAGCTGGACAATAAAGCCTGATCCAGCCCCCCCTCAGCATATGTCCGGCTCTGGCATTGGGGCGGGGCAACTTTGGGAGCAGCCCCAGCCCTGCTCCTGCTCCCGGCTGGGCACCCAGCTGCTGGGACACAGGTGTGTCCTGATGCCACCGTCTACTCCTTTGAGAAGGGGAGGACAGAGTGCATCAGGGAGTTTGGTGTGGCTTACATGCGGCAAGGAGAAGGTGCAGCCCCAAACTGGCTTTCACTTCTAGAACCTTTTGCTATTGCGGGAGCAGCTGCTGGAGCTTTTCAACCGAGCTGCAAGAGTGAAAAGTGTGATGGCATGTCTATCTGAGAAGGAAGGTTCGGTGCCGCAGCCTGTTGTGCACAATTTATATGCTGATAAGAGAAGGGGGTGCTTTTGGAACGTTTTCCTTCCTGACACTTCTGTCTCTGTGAGCTTTAGCTGCTTGGACTCAGGGATACCGAAGGTATGTGAAAGTGACTGGGATGCGAGAATCATGTTGCACAGGGAACAGGGAAGGTCAGCAAATGTTTCCTGTCCTGGCACATCTCTCAGTCTGAACTGCAGCTGCAGATGCTTCACTTCCGCCAAGGACTCTGCCACCTTGAGAGAAGGATGCGCTCTATGGAGTTGAGAAAGAAAGTGCGTCTCACTAGCTTCTTTCCTCTACTTCATAGACAGCAAAGGGGCTATGAAAGGCAGCACTGGCTTTTTGTTCTAGGACTTCTTCTTTACAAGCAGCTGCTGGATGTTTGGAAGGGGGTTTGGGATATGCAAAAATGAGAGGCTAAGATGGTAAGAGGGTAAGATGGAAGTCATCTGGCAAAAGCAGAGCTCACAAAAGGGCCAGCTGAGAAAGCTCTTGCTGCCTACAACTTCAACTGCACCCCTCAAAGCAGCAGCACACACGCTGCTCTCGGCACTTTCCTTCTCAGCTCTACGCACCATCCTAAGCCTTGCCTCTCCCACACTCAGGATCCAAAGACAACGGCACCAGGGACTGCTCACACACTAAAGGCACCAGGACAAAAGGCTCACCAGCTTGGCCTTTGCATTCCCGCTGACAGCTCCACAGCTTGAACCCAGAGAACTGCCTGCTGCCAACAGCCTTTCCAATCACTCTGAGCACCTCATGACAAGGAGTGTGGGGAATGAATCTCCAGCAGCCTCCTGCCCCAGGCTGTCCCCCGGGAGCAGCCCTGCTCCAGGCCGTGACTGCCACCTGCACAGCCAAAGGACCCAGAGCCGGTGTTACACACCACGGCTGTGCCTGGCACAGAGACACCAGTGGCCACACAAGTGGCCATGGCACTGTCCACACACAGTCCCTGCTGCTGCTCCCCCAGCCGCTGGCACCAACTCCCAGCCACCCACTCCTAAAGCCACGGGGCCCACTGGGACACTGCGGGGGCTCGTGGAAGCCAGCGGCCATTGTGACACAGCGGGGCTGCACAGAGCCCACGGTGCTTTGTGACCCGTGGCTCCCAGGAGAGCCTTTGTGATGCTGGGGAACTACAAGGAAGCCTGGCTCCTCTGTGACACCACCACAGAAGCTCAGGGGAGCCCTGGAGACCGTGCTGATGCTATTGAACCTGATGCAACCCTGCCTCCTCTGTGACACCACAGAAGCTCTTGGAGCCCTGGAGACCGTGGTGATGCTATGGAACCTGATGCAACCCTGCCTCCTCTGTGACACCACAGAACCTCTGGGAGCCCTGGAGACCGTGCTGATGCTATGGAACCTGATGCAACCCTGCCTCCACTGTGACACCACAGAAGCTCAGGGAGCCCTGGAGACTGTGGTGATGCTATGGAACCTGATGCAACCCTGCCTCCACTGTGACACCACAGAACCTCTGGGAGCCCTGGAGACCGTGCTGATGCTATGGAACCTGATGCAACCCTGCCTCCACTGTGACACCACAGAAGCTCGGGGAGCTCTGCAGACCGTGGGGATGCTGGCGAAGCTGACGGAACCCTGGGCACCACAGTGACGCTATGGAACCTGGTGGAACCGAGGGGCCACAGTGACACTGTGGGGCTTTTTGGAAGCAACAGGACCCTGGTGGGAAGCCACGGGATGATTAATCCTGCACGAACCTGCTCCAGGTGGGCTCCTCTCTCCCGGCTTCCACAGGTGCTGCTAGGATCCCACTCCGGCACTGGCTTGGCACGGGCTCACGGCTTCCTTTGGCAATGGCTCTGCTCCAGGATGGCATGCTGCAGAGAATGCAGGTAGATTTTGTGCTCACTCCTGGCATGCAGCTGGACAATAAAGCCTGATCCAGCCCCCCCTCAGCATATGTCCGGCTCTGGCATTGGGGCGGGGCAACTTTGGGAGCAGCCCCAGCCCTGCTCCTGCTCCCGGCTGGGCACCCAGCTGCTGGGACACAGGTGTGTCCTGATGCCACCGTCTACTCCTTTGAGAAGGGGAGGACAGAGTGCATCAGGGAGTTTGGTGTGGCTTACATGCGGCAAGGAGAAGGTGCAGCCCCAAACTGGCTTTCACTTCTAGAACCTTTTGCTATTGCGGGAGCAGCTGCTGGAGCTTTTCAACCGAGCTGCAAGAGTGAAAAGTGTGATGGCATGTCTATCTGAGAAGGAAGGTTCGGTGCCGCAGCCTGTTGTGCACAATTTATATGCTGATAAGAGAAGGGGGTGCTTTTGGAACGTTTTCCTTCCTGACACTTCTGTCTCTGTGAGCTTTAGCTGCTTGGACTCAGGGATACCGAAGGTATGTGAAAGTGACTGGGATGCGAGAATCATGTTGCACAGGGAACAGGGAAGGTCAGCAAATGTTTCCTGTCCTGGCACATCTCTCAGTCTGAACTGCAGCTGCAGATGCTTCACTTCCGCCAAGGACTCTGCCACCTTGAGAGAAGGATGCGCTCTATGGAGTTGAGAAAGAAAGTGCGTCTCACTAGCTTCTTTCCTCTACTTCATAGACAGCAAAGGGGCTATGAAAGGCAGCACTGGCTTTTTGTTCTAGGACTTCTTCTTTACAAGCAGCTGCTGGATGTTTGGAAGGGGGTTTGGGATATGCAAAAATGAGAGGCTAAGATGGTAAGAGGGTAAGATGGAAGTCATCTGGCAAAAGCAGAGCTCACAAAAGGGCCAGCTGAGAAAGCTCTTGCTGCCTACAACTTCAACTGCACCCCTCAAAGCAGCAGCACACACGCTGCTCTCGGCACTTTCCTTCTCAGCTCTACGCACCATCCTAAGCCTTGCCTCTCCCACACTCAGGATCCAAAGACAACGGCACCAGGGACTGCTCACACACTAAAGGCACCAGGACAAAAGGCTCACCAGCTTGGCCTTTGCATTCCCGCTGACAGCTCCACAGCTTGAACCCAGAGAACTGCCTGCTGCCAACAGCCTTTCCAATCACTCTGAGCACCTCATGACAAGGAGTGTGGGGAATGAATCTCCAGCAGCCTCCTGCCCCAGGCTGTCCCCCGGGAGCAGCCCTGCTCCAGGCCGTGACTGCCACCTGCACAGCCAAAGGACCCAGAGCCGGTGTTACACACCACGGCTGTGCCTGGCACAGAGACACCAGTGGCCACACAAGTGGCCATGGCACTGTCCACACACAGTCCCTGCTGCTGCTCCCCCAGCCGCTGGCACCAACTCCCAGCCACCCACTCCTAAAGCCACGGGGCCCACTGGGACACTGCGGGGGCTCGTGGAAGCCAGCGGCCATTGTGACACAGCGGGGCTGCACAGAGCCCACGGTGCTTTGTGACCCGTGGCTCCCAGGAGAGCCTTTGTGATGCTGGGGAACTACAAGGAAGCCTGGCTCCTCTGTGACACCACCACAGAAGCTCAGGGGAGCCCTGGAGACCGTGCTGATGCTATTGAACCTGATGCAACCCTGCCTCCTCTGTGACACCACAGAAGCTCTTGGAGCCCTGGAGACCGTGGTGATGCTATGGAACCTGATGCAACCCTGCCTCCTCTGTGACACCACAGAACCTCTGGGAGCCCTGGAGACCGTGCTGATGCTATGGAACCTGATGCAACCCTGCCTCCACTGTGACACCACAGAAGCTCAGGGAGCCCTGGAGACTGTGGTGATGCTATGGAACCTGATGCAACCCTGCCTCCACTGTGACACCACAGAACCTCTGGGAGCCCTGGAGACCGTGCTGATGCTATGGAACCTGATGCAACCCTGCCTCCACTGTGACACCACAGAAGCTCGGGGAGCTCTGCAGACCGTGGGGATGCTGGCGAAGCTGACGGAACCCTGGGCACCACAGTGACGCTATGGAACCTGGTGGAACCGAGGGGCCACAGTGACACTGTGGGGCCTTTTGGAAGCAACAGGACCCTGGTGGGAAGCCACGGGATGATTAATCCTGCACGAACCTGCTCCAGGTGGGCTCCTCTCTCCCGGCTTCCACAGGTGCTGCTAGGATCCCACTCCGGCACTGGCTTGGCACGGGCTCACGGCTTCCTTTGGCAATGGCTCTGCTCCAGGATGGCATGCTGCAGAGAATGCAGGTAGATTTTGTGCTCACTCCTGGCATGCAGCTGGACAATAAAGCCTGATCCAGCCCCCCCTCAGCATATGTCCGGCTCTGGCATTGGGGCGGGGCAACTTTGGGAGCAGCCCCAGCCCTGCTCCTGCTCCCGGCTGGGCACCCAGCTGCTGGGACACAGGTGTGTCCTGATGCCACCGTCTACTCCTTTGAGAAGGGGAGGACAGAGTGCATCAGGGAGTTTGGTGTGGCTTACATGCGGCAAGGAGAAGGTGCAGCCCCAAACTGGCTTTCACTTCTAGAACCTTTTGCTATTGCGGGAGCAGCTGCTGGAGCTTTTCAACCGAGCTGCAAGAGTGAAAAGTGTGATGGCATGTCTATCTGAGAAGGAAGGTTCGGTGCCGCAGCCTGTTGTGCACAATTTATATGCTGATAAGAGAAGGGGGTGCTTTTGGAACGTTTTCCTTCCTGACACTTCTGTCTCTGTGAGCTTTAGCTGCTTGGACTCAGGGATACCGAAGGTATGTGAAAGTGACTGGGATGCGAGAATCATGTTGCACAGGGAACAGGGAAGGTCAGCAAATGTTTCCTGTCCTGGCACATCTCTCAGTCTGAACTGCAGCTGCAGATGCTTCACTTCCGCCAAGGACTCTGCCACCTTGAGAGAAGGATGCGCTCTATGGAGTTGAGAAAGAAAGTGCGTCTCACTAGCTTCTTTCCTCTACTTCATAGACAGCAAAGGGGCTATGAAAGGCAGCACTGGCTTTTTGTTCTAGGACTTCTTCTTTACAAGCAGCTGCTGGATGTTTGGAAGGGGGTTTGGGATATGCAAAAATGAGAGGCTAAGATGGTAAGAGGGTAAGATGGAAGTCATCTGGCAAAAGCAGAGCTCACAAAAGGGCCAGCTGAGAAAGCTCTTGCTGCCTACAACTTCAACTGCACCCCTCAAAGCAGCAGCACACACGCTGCTCTCGGCACTTTCCTTCTCAGCTCTACGCACCATCCTAAGCCTTGCCTCTCCCACACTCAGGATCCAAAGACAACGGCACCAGGGACTGCTCACACACTAAAGGCACCAGGACAAAAGGCTCACCAGCTTGGCCTTTGCATTCCCGCTGACAGCTCCACAGCTTGAACCCAGAGAACTGCCTGCTGCCAACAGCCTTTCCAATCACTCTGAGCACCTCATGACAAGGAGTGTGGGGAATGAATCTCCAGCAGCCTCCTGCCCCAGGCTGTCCCCCGGGAGCAGCCCTGCTCCAGGCCGTGACTGCCACCTGCACAGCCAAAGGACCCAGAGCCGGTGTTACACACCACGGCTGTGCCTGGCACAGAGACACCAGTGGCCACACAAGTGGCCATGGCACTGTCCACACACAGTCCCTGCTGCTGCTCCCCCAGCCGCTGGCACCAACTCCCAGCCACCCACTCCTAAAGCCACGGGGCCCACTGGGACACTGCGGGGGCTCGTGGAAGCCAGCGGCCATTGTGACACAGCGGGGCTGCACAGAGCCCACGGTGCTTTGTGACCCGTGGCTCCCAGGAGAGCCTTTGTGATGCTGGGGAACTACAAGGAAGCCTGGCTCCTCTGTGACACCACCACAGAAGCTCAGGGGAGCCCTGGAGACCGTGCTGATGCTATTGAACCTGATGCAACCCTGCCTCCTCTGTGACACCACAGAAGCTCTTGGAGCCCTGGAGACCGTGGTGATGCTATGGAACCTGATGCAACCCTGCCTCCTCTGTGACACCACAGAACCTCTGGGAGCCCTGGAGACCGTGCTGATGCTATGGAACCTGATGCAACCCTGCCTCCACTGTGACACCACAGAAGCTCAGGGAGCCCTGGAGACTGTGGTGATGCTATGGAACCTGATGCAACCCTGCCTCCACTGTGACACCACAGAACCTCTGGGAGCCCTGGAGACCGTGCTGATGCTATGGAACCTGATGCAACCCTGCCTCCACTGTGACACCACAGAAGCTCGGGGAGCTCTGCAGACCGTGGGGATGCTGGCGAAGCTGACGGAACCCTGGGCACCACAGTGACGCTATGGAACCTGGTGGAACCGAGGGGCCACAGTGACACTGTGGGGCCTTTTGGAAGCAACAGGACCCTGGTGGGAAGCCACGGGATGATTAATCCTGCACAAACCTGCTCCAGGTGGGCTCCTCTCTCCCGGCTTCCACAGGTGCTGCTAGGATCCCACTCCGGCACTGGCTTGGCACGGGCTCACGGCTTCCTTTGGCAATGGCTCTGCTCCAGGATGGCATGCTGCAGAGAATGCAGGTAGATTTTGTGCTCACTCCTGGCATGCAGCTGGACAATAAAGCCTGATCCAGCCCCCCCTCAGCATATGTCCGGCTCTGGCATTGGGGCGGGGCAACTTTGGGAGCAGCCCCAGCCCTGCTCCTGCTCCCGGCTGGGCACCCAGCTGCTGGGACACAGGTGTGTCCTGATGCCACCGTCTACTCCTTTGAGAAGGGGAGGACAGAGTGCATCAGGGAGTTTGGTGTGGCTTACATGCGGCAAGGAGAAGGTGCAGCCCCAAACTGGCTTTCACTTCTAGAACCTTTTGCTATTGCGGGAGCAGCTGCTGGAGCTTTTCAACCGAGCTGCAAGAGTGAAAAGTGTGATGGCATGTCTATCTGAGAAGGAAGGTTCGGTGCCGCAGCCTGTTGTGCACAATTTATATGCTGATAAGAGAAGGGGGTGCTTTTGGAACGTTTTCCTTCCTGACACTTCTGTCTCTGTGAGCTTTAGCTGCTTGGACTCAGGGATACCGAAGGTATGTGAAAGTGACTGGGATGCGAGAATCATGTTGCACAGGGAACAGGGAAGGTCAGCAAATGTTTCCTGTCCTGGCACATCTCTCAGTCTGAACTGCAGCTGCAGATGCTTCACTTCCGCCAAGGACTCTGCCACCTTGAGAGAAGGATGCGCTCTATGGAGTTGAGAAAGAAAGTGCGTCTCACTAGCTTCTTTCCTCTACTTCATAGACAGCAAAGGGGCTATGAAAGGCAGCACTGGCTTTTTGTTCTAGGACTTCTTCTTTACAAGCAGCTGCTGGATGTTTGGAAGGGGGTTTGGGATATGCAAAAATGAGAGGCTAAGATGGTAAGAGGGTAAGATGGAAGTCATCTGGCAAAAGCAGAGCTCACAAAAGGGCCAGCTGAGAAAGCTCTTGCTGCCTACAACTTCAACTGCACCCCTCAAAGCAGCAGCACACACGCTGCTCTCGGCACTTTCCTTCTCAGCTCTACGCACCATCCTAAGCCTTGCCTCTCCCACACTCAGGATCCAAAGACAACGGCACCAGGGACTGCTCACACACTAAAGGCACCAGGACAAAAGGCTCACCAGCTTGGCCTTTGCATTCCCGCTGACAGCTCCACAGCTTGAACCCAGAGAACTGCCTGCTGCCAACAGCCTTTCCAATCACTCTGAGCACCTCATGACAAGGAGTGTGGGGAATGAATCTCCAGCAGCCTCCTGCCCCAGGCTGTCCCCCGGGAGCAGCCCTGCTCCAGGCCGTGACTGCCACCTGCACAGCCAAAGGACCCAGAGCCGGTGTTACACACCACGGCTGTGCCTGGCACAGAGACACCAGTGGCCACACAAGTGGCCATGGCACTGTCCACACACAGTCCCTGCTGCTGCTCCCCCAGCCGCTGGCACCAACTCCCAGCCACCCACTCCTAAAGCCACGGGGCCCACTGGGACACTGCGGGGGCTCGTGGAAGCCAGCGGCCATTGTGACACAGCGGGGCTGCACAGAGCCCACGGTGCTTTGTGACCCGTGGCTCCCAGGAGAGCCTTTGTGATGCTGGGGAACTACAAGGAAGCCTGGCTCCTCTGTGACACCACCACAGAAGCTCAGGGGAGCCCTGGAGACCGTGCTGATGCTATTGAACCTGATGCAACCCTGCCTCCTCTGTGACACCACAGAAGCTCTTGGAGCCCTGGAGACCGTGGTGATGCTATGGAACCTGATGCAACCCTGCCTCCTCTGTGACACCACAGAACCTCTGGGAGCCCTGGAGACCGTGCTGATGCTATGGAACCTGATGCAACCCTGCCTCCACTGTGACACCACAGAAGCTCAGGGAGCCCTGGAGACTGTGGTGATGCTATGGAACCTGATGCAACCCTGCCTCCACTGTGACACCACAGAACCTCTGGGAGCCCTGGAGACCGTGCTGATGCTATGGAACCTGATGCAACCCTGCCTCCACTGTGACACCACAGAAGCTCGGGGAGCTCTGCAGACCGTGGGGATGCTGGCGAAGCTGACGGAACCCTGGGCACCACAGTGACGCTATGGAACCTGGTGGAACCGAGGGGCCACAGTGACACTGTGGGGCTTTTTGGAAGCAACAGGACCCTGGTGGGAAGCCACGGGATGATTAATCCTGCACGAACCTGCTCCAGGTGGGCTCCTCTCTCCCGGCTTCCACAGGTGCTGCTAGGATCCCACTCCGGCACTGGCTTGGCACGGGCTCACGGCTTCCTTTGGCAATGGCTCTGCTCCAGGATGGCATGCTGCAGAGAATGCAGGTAGATTTTGTGCTCACTCCTGGCATGCAGCTGGACAATAAAGCCTGATCCAGCCCCCCCTCAGCATATGTCCGGCTCTGGCATTGGGGCGGGGCAACTTTGGGAGCAGCCCCAGCCCTGCTCCTGCTCCCGGCTGGGCACCCAGCTGCTGGGACACAGGTGTGTCCTGATGCCACCGTCTACTCCTTTGAGAAGGGGAGGACAGAGTGCATCAGGGAGTTTGGTGTGGCTTACATGCGGCAAGGAGAAGGTGCAGCCCCAAAATGGCTTTCACTTCTAGAACCTTTTGCTATTGCGGGAGCAGCTGCTGGAGCTTTTCAACCGAGCTGCAAGAGTGAAAAGTGTGATGGCATGTCTATCTGAGAAGGAAGGTTCGGTGCCGCAGCCTGTTGTGCACAATTTATATGCTGATAAGAGAAGGGGGTGCTTTTGGAACGTTTTCCTTCCTGACACTTCTGTCTCTGTGAGCTTTAGCTGCTTGGACTCAGGGATACCGAAGGTATGTGAAAGTGACTGGGATGCGAGAATCATGTTGCACAGGGAACAGGGAAGGTCAGCAAATGTTTCCTGTCCTGGCACATCTCTCAGTCTGAACTGCAGCTGCAGATGCTTCACTTCCGCCAAGGACTCTGCCACCTTGAGAGAAGGATGCGCTCTATGGAGTTGAGAAAGAAAGTGCGTCTCACTAGCTTCTTTCCTCTACTTCATAGACAGCAAAGGGGCTATGAAAGGCAGCACTGGCTTTTTGTTCTAGGACTTCTTCTTTACAAGCAGCTGCTGGATGTTTGGAAGGGGGTTTGGGATATGCAAAAATGAGAGGCTAAGATGGTAAGAGGGTAAGATGGAAGTCATCTGGCAAAAGCAGAGCTCACAAAAGGGCCAGCTGAGAAAGCTCTTGCTGCCTACAACTTCAACTGCACCCCTCAAAGCAGCAGCACACATGCTGCTCTCGGCACTTTCCTTCTCAGCTCTACGCACCATCCTAAGCCTTGCCTCTCCCACACTCAGGATCCAAAGACAACGGCACCAGGGACTGCTCACACACTAAAGGCACCAGGACAAAAGGCTCACCAGCTTGGCCTTTGCATTCCCGCTGACAGCTCCACAGCTTGAACCCAGAGAACTGCCTGCTGCCAACAGCCTTTCCAATCACTCTGAGCACCTCATGACAAGGAGTGTGGGGAATGAATCTCCAGCAGCCTCCTGCCCCAGGCTGTCCCCCGGGAGCAGCCCTGCTCCAGGCCGTGACTGCCACCTGCACAGCCAAAGGACCCAGAGCCGGTGTTACACACCACGGCTGTGCCTGGCACAGAGACACCAGTGGCCACACAAGTGGCCATGGCACTGTCCACACACAGTCCCTGCTGCTGCTCCCCCAGCCGCTGGCACCAACTCCCAGCCACCCACTCCTAAAGCCACGGGGCCCACTGGGACACTGCGGGGGCTCGTGGAAGCCAGCGGCCATTGTGACACAGCGGGGCTGCACAGAGCCCACGGTGCTTTGTGACCCGTGGCTCCCAGGAGAGCCTTTGTGATGCTGGGGAACTACAAGGAAGCCTGGCTCCTCTGTGACACCACCACAGAAGCTCAGGGGAGCCCTGGAGACCGTGCTGATGCTATTGAACCTGATGCAACCCTGCCTCCTCTGTGACACCACAGAAGCTCTTGGAGCCCTGGAGACCGTGGTGATGCTATGGAACCTGATGCAACCCTGCCTCCTCTGTGACACCACAGAACCTCTGGGAGCCCTGGAGACCGTGCTGATGCTATGGAACCTGATGCAACCCTGCCTCCACTGTGACACCACAGAAGCTCAGGGAGCCCTGGAGACTGTGGTGATGCTATGGAACCTGATGCAACCCTGCCTCCACTGTGACACCACAGAACCTCTGGGAGCCCTGGAGACCGTGCTGATGCTATGGAACCTGATGCAACCCTGCCTCCACTGTGACACCACAGAAGCTCGGGGAGCTCTGCAGACCGTGGGGATGCTGGCGAAGCTGACGGAACCCTGGGCACCACAGTGACGCTATGGAACCTGGTGGAACCGAGGGGCCACAGTGACACTGTGGGGCTTTTTGGAAGCAACAGGACCCTGGTGGGAAGCCACGGGATGATTAATCCTGCACGAACCTGCTCCAGGTGGGCTCCTCTCTCCCGGCTTCCACAGGTGCTGCTAGGATCCCACTCCGGCACTGGCTTGGCACGGGCTCACGGCTTCCTTTGGCAATGGCTCTGCTCCAGGATGGCATGCTGCAGAGAATGCAGGTAGATTTTGTGCTCACTCCTGGCATGCAGCTGGACAATAAAGCCTGATCCAGCCCCCCCTCAGCATATGTCCGGCTCTGGCATTGGGGCGGGGCAACTTTGGGAGCAGCCCCAGCCCTGCTCCTGCTCCCGGCTGGGCACCCAGCTGCTGGGACACAGGTGTGTCCTGATGCCACCGTCTACTCCTTTGAGAAGGGGAGGACAGAGTGCATCAGGGAGTTTGGTGTGGCTTACATGCGGCAAGGAGAAGGTGCAGCCCCAAACTGGCTTTCACTTCTAGAACCTTTTGCTATTGCGGGAGCAGCTGCTGGAGCTTTTCAACCGAGCTGCAAGAGTGAAAAGTGTGATGGCATGTCTATCTGAGAAGGAAGGTTCGGTGCCGCAGCCTGTTGTGCACAATTTATATGCTGATAAGAGAAGGGGGTGCTTTTGGAACGTTTTCCTTCCTGACACTTCTGTCTCTGTGAGCTTTAGCTGCTTGGACTCAGGGATACCGAAGGTATGTGAAAGTGACTGGGATGCGAGAATCATGTTGCACAGGGAACAGGGAAGGTCAGCAAATGTTTCCTGTCCTGGCACATCTCTCAGTCTGAACTGCAGCTGCAGATGCTTCACTTCCGCCAAGGACTCTGCCACCTTGAGAGAAGGATGCGCTCTATGGAGTTGAGAAAGAAAGTGCGTCTCACTAGCTTCTTTCCTCTACTTCATAGACAGCAAAGGGGCTATGAAAGGCAGCACTGGCTTTTTGTTCTAGGACTTCTTCTTTACAAGCAGCTGCTGGATGTTTGGAAGGGGGTTTGGGATATGCAAAAATGAGAGGCTAAGATGGTAAGAGGGTAAGATGGAAGTCATCTGGCAAAAGCAGAGCTCACAAAAGGGCCAGCTGAGAAAGCTCTTGCTGCCTACAACTTCAACTGCACCCCTCAAAGCAGCAGCACACACGCTGCTCTCGGCACTTTCCTTCTCAGCTCTACGCACCATCCTAAGCCTTGCCTCTCCCACACTCAGGATCCAAAGACAACGGCACCAGGGACTGCTCACACACTAAAGGCACCAGGACAAAAGGCTCACCAGCTTGGCCTTTGCATTCCCGCTGACAGCTCCACAGCTTGAACCCAGAGAACTGCCTGCTGCCAACAGCCTTTCCAATCACTCTGAGCACCTCATGACAAGGAGTGTGGGGAATGAATCTCCAGCAGCCTCCTGCCCCAGGCTGTCCCCCGGGAGCAGCCCTGCTCCAGGCCGTGACTGCCACCTGCACAGCCAAAGGACCCAGAGCCGGTGTTACACACCACGGCTGTGCCTGGCACAGAGACACCAGTGGCCACACAAGTGGCCATGGCACTGTCCACACACAGTCCCTGCTGCTGCTCCCCCAGCCGCTGGCACCAACTCCCAGCCACCCACTCCTAAAGCCACGGGGCCCACTGGGACACTGCGGGGGCTCGTGGAAGCCAGCGGCCATTGTGACACAGCGGGGCTGCACAGAGCCCACGGTGCTTTGTGACCCGTGGCTCCCAGGAGAGCCTTTGTGATGCTGGGGAACTACAAGGAAGCCTGGCTCCTCTGTGACACCACCACAGAAGCTCAGGGGAGCCCTGGAGACCGTGCTGATGCTATTGAACCTGATGCAACCCTGCCTCCTCTGTGACACCACAGAAGCTCTTGGAGCCCTGGAGACCGTGGTGATGCTATGGAACCTGATGCAACCCTGCCTCCTCTGTGACACCACAGAACCTCTGGGAGCTCTGGAGACCGTGCTGATGCTATGGAACCTGATGCAACCCTGCCTCCACTGTGACACCACAGAAGCTCAGGGAGCCCTGGAGACTGTGGTGATGCTATGGAACCTGATGCAACCCTGCCTCCACTGTGACACCACAGAACCTCTGGGAGCCCTGGAGACCGTGCTGATGCTATGGAACCTGATGCAACCCTGCCTCCACTGTGACACCACAGAAGCTCGGGGAGCTCTGCAGACCGTGGGGATGCTGGCGAAGCTGACGGAACCCTGGGCACCACAGTGACGCTATGGAACCTGGTGGAACCGAGGGGCCACAGTGACACTGTGGGGCTTTTTGGAAGCAACAGGACCCTGGTGGGAAGCCACGGGATGATTAATCCTGCACGAACCTGCTCCAGGTGGGCTCCTCTCTCCCGGCTTCCACAGGTGCTGCTAGGATCCCACTCCGGCACTGGCTTGGCACGGGCTCACGGCTTCCTTTGGCAATGGCTCTGCTCCAGGATGGCATGCTGCAGAGAATGCAGGTAGATTTTGTGCTCACTCCTGGCATGCAGCTGGACAATAAAGCCTGATCCAGCCCCCCCTCAGCATATGTCCGGCTCTGGCATTGGGGCGGGGCAACTTTGGGAGCAGCCCCAGCCCTGCTCCTGCTCCCGGCTGGGCACCCAGCTGCTGGGACACAGGTGTGTCCTGATGCCACCGTCTACTCCTTTGAGAAGGGGAGGACAGAGTGCATCAGGGAGTTTGGTGTGGCTTACATGCGGCAAGGAGAAGGTGCAGCCCCAAACTGGCTTTCACTTCTAGAACCTTTTGCTATTGCGGGAGCAGCTGCTGGAGCTTTTCAACCGAGCTGCAAGAGTGAAAAGTGTGATGGCATGTCTATCTGAGAAGGAAGGTTCGGTGCCGCAGCCTGTTGTGCACAATTTATATGCTGATAAGAGAAGGGGGTGCTTTTGGAACGTTTTCCTTCCTGACACTTCTGTCTCTGTGAGCTTTAGCTGCTTGGACTCAGGGATACCGAAGGTATGTGAAAGTGACTGGGATGCGAGAATCATGTTGCACAGGGAACAGGGAAGGTCAGCAAATGTTTCCTGTCCTGGCACATCTCTCAGTCTGAACTGCAGCTGCAGATGCTTCACTTCCGCCAAGGACTCTGCCACCTTGAGAGAAGGATGCGCTCTATGGAGTTGAGAAAGAAAGTGCGTCTCACTAGCTTCTTTCCTCTACTTCATAGACAGCAAAGGGGCTATGAAAGGCAGCACTGGCTTTTTGTTCTAGGACTTCTTCTTTACAAGCAGCTGCTGGATGTTTGGAAGGGGGTTTGGGATATGCAAAAATGAGAGGCTAAGATGGTAAGAGGGTAAGATGGAAGTCATCTGGCAAAAGCAGAGCTCACAAAAGGGCCAGCTGAGAAAGCTCTTGCTGCCTACAACTTCAACTGCACCCCTCAAAGCAGCAGCACACACGCTGCTCTCGGCACTTTCCTTCTCAGCTCTACGCACCATCCTAAGCCTTGCCTCTCCCACACTCAGGATCCAAAGACAACGGCACCAGGGACTGCTCACACACTAAAGGCACCAGGACAAAAGGCTCACCAGCTTGGCCTTTGCATTCCCGCTGACAGCTCCACAGCTTGAACCCAGAGAACTGCCTGCTGCCAACAGCCTTTCCAATCACTCTGAGCACCTCATGACAAGGAGTGTGGGGAATGAATCTCCAGCAGCCTCCTGCCCCAGGCTGTCCCCCGGGAGCAGCCCTGCTCCAGGCCGTGACTGCCACCTGCACAGCCAAAGGACCCAGAGCCGGTGTTACACACCACGGCTGTGCCTGGCACAGAGACACCAGTGGCCACACAAGTGGCCATGGCACTGTCCACACACAGTCCCTGCTGCTGCTCCCCCAGCCGCTGGCACCAACTCCCAGCCACCCACTCCTAAAGCTACGGGGCCCACTGGGACACTGCGGGGGCTCGTGGAAGCCAGCGGCCATTGTGACACAGCGGGGCTGCACAGAGCCCACGGTGCTTTGTGACCCGTGGCTCCCAGGAGAGCCTTTGTGATGCTGGGGAACTACAAGGAAGCCTGGCTCCTCTGTGACACCACCACAGAAGCTCAGGGGAGCCCTGGAGACCGTGGTGATGCTATGGAACCTGATGCAACCCTGCCTCCACTGTGACACCACAGAAGCTCAGGGAGCCCTGGAGACTGTGGTGATGCTATGGAACCTGATGCAACCCTGCCTCCACTGTGACACCACAGAACCTCTGGGAGCCCTGGAGACCGTGCTGATGCTATGGAACCTGATGCAACCCTGCCTCCACTGTGACACCACAGAAGCTCGGGGAGCTCTGCAGACCGTGGGGATGCTGGCGAAGCTGACGGAACCCTGGGCACCACAGTGACGCTATGGAACCTGGTGGAACCGAGGGGCCACAGTGACACTGTGGGGCCTTTTGGAAGCAACAGGACCCTGGTGGGAAGCCACGGGATGATTAATCCTGCACGAACCTGCTCCAGGTGGGCTCCTCTCTCCCGGCTTCCACAGGTGCTGCTAGGATCCCACTCCGGCACTGGCTTGGCACGGGCTCACGGCTTCCTTTGGCAATGGCTCTGCTCCAGGATGGCATGCTGCAGAGAATGCAGGTAGATTTTGTGCTCACTCCTGGCATGCAGCTGGACAATAAAGCCTGATCCAGCCCCCCCTCAGCATATGTCCGGCTCTGGCATTGGGGCGGGGCAACTTTGGGAGCAGCCCCAGCCCTGCTCCTGCTCCCGGCTGGGCACCCAGCTGCTGGGACACAGGTGTGTCCTGATGCCACCGTCTACTCCTTTGAGAAGGGGAGGACAGAGTGCATCAGGGAGTTTGGTGTGGCTTACATGCGGCAAGGAGAAGGTGCAGCCCCAAACTGGCTTTCACTTCTAGAACCTTTTGCTATTGCGGGAGCAGCTGCTGGAGCTTTTCAACCGAGCTGCAAGAGTGAAAAGTGTGATGGCATGTCTATCTGAGAAGGAAGGTTCGGTGCCGCAGCCTGTTGTGCACAATTTATATGCTGATAAGAGAAGGGGGTGCTTTTGGAACGTTTTCCTTCCTGACACTTCTGTCTCTGTGAGCTTTAGCTGCTTGGACTCAGGGATACCGAAGGTATGTGAAAGTGACTGGGATGCGAGAATCATGTTGCACAGGGAACAGGGAAGGTCAGCAAATGTTTCCTGTCCTGGCACATCTCTCAGTCTGAACTGCAGCTGCAGATGCTTCACTTCCGCCAAGGACTCTGCCACCTTGAGAGAAGGATGCGCTCTATGGAGTTGAGAAAGAAAGTGCGTCTCACTAGCTTCTTTCCTCTACTTCATAGACAGCAAAGGGGCTATGAAAGGCAGCACTGGCTTTTTGTTCTAGGACTTCTTCTTTACAAGCAGCTGCTGGATGTTTGGAAGGGGGTTTGGGATATGCAAAAATGAGAGGCTAAGATGGTAAGAGGGTAAGATGGAAGTCATCTGGCAAAAGCAGAGCTCACAAAAGGGCCAGCTGAGAAAGCTCTTGCTGCCTACAACTTCAACTGCACCCCTCAAAGCAGCAGCACACACGCTGCTCTCGGCACTTTCCTTCTCAGCTCTACGCACCATCCTAAGCCTTGCCTCTCCCACACTCAGGATCCAAAGACAACGGCACCAGGGACTGCTCACACACTAAAGGCACCAGGACAAAAGGCTCACCAGCTTGGCCTTTGCATTCCCGCTGACAGCTCCACAGCTTGAACCCAGAGAACTGCCTGCTGCCAACAGCCTTTCCAATCACTCTGAGCACCTCATGACAAGGAGTGTGGGGAATGAATCTCCAGCAGCCTCCTGCCCCAGGCTGTCCCCCGGGAGCAGCCCTGCTCCAGGCCGTGACTGCCACCTGCACAGCCAAAGGACCCAGAGCCGGTGTTACACACCACGGCTGTGCCTGGCACAGAGACACCAGTGGCCACACAAGTGGCCATGGCACTGTCCACACACAGTCCCTGCTGCTGCTCCCCCAGCCACTGGCACCAACTCCCAGCCACCCACTCCTAAAGCCACGGGGCCCACTGGGACACTGCGGGGGCTCGTGGAAGCCAGCGGCCATTGTGACACAGCGGGGCTGCACAGAGCCCACGGTGCTTTGTGACTCGTGGCTCCCAGGAGAGCCTTTGTGATGCTGGGGAACTACAAGGAAGCCTGGCTCCTCTGTGACACCACCACAGAAGCTCAGGGGAGCCCTGGAGACCGTGCTGATGCTATTGAACCTGATGCAACCCTGCCTCCTCTGTGACACCACAGAAGCTCTTGGAGCCCTGGAGACCGTGGTGATGCTATGGAACCTGATGCAACCCTGCCTCCTCTGTGACACCACAGAACCTCTGGGAGCCCTGGAGACCGTGCTGATGCTATGGAACCTGATGCAACCCTGCCTCCACTGTGACACCACAGAAGCTCAGGGAGCCCTGGAGACTGTGGTGATGCTATGGAACCTGATGCAACCCTGCCTCCACTGTGACACCACAGAACCTCTGGGAGCCCTGGAGACCGTGCTGATGCTATGGAACCTGATGCAACCCTGCCTCCACTGTGACACCACAGAAGCTCGGGGAGCTCTGCAGACCGTGGGGATGCTGGCGAAGCTGACGGAACCCTGGGCACCACAGTGACGCTATGGAACCTGGTGGAACCGAGGGGCCACAGTGACACTGTGGGGCCTTTTGGAAGCAACAGGACCCTGGTGGGAAGCCACGGGATGATTAATCCTGCACGAACCTGCTCCAGGTGGGCTCCTCTCTCCCGGCTTCCACAGGTGCTGCTAGGATCCCACTCCGGCACTGGCTTGGCACGGGCTCACGGCTTCCTTTGGCAATGGCTCTGCTCCAGGATGGCATGCTGCAGAGAATGCAGGTAGATTTTGTGCTCACTCCTGGCATGCAGCTGGACAATAAAGCCTGATCCAGCCCCCCCTCAGCATATGTCCGGCTCTGGCATTGGGGCGGGGCAACTTTGGGAGCAGCCCCAGCCCTGCTCCTGCTCCCGGCTGGGCACCCAGCTGCTGGGACACAGGTGTGTCCTGATGCCACCGTCTACTCCTTTGAGAAGGGGAGGACAGAGTGCATCAGGGAGTTTGGTGTGGCTTACATGCGGCAAGGAGAAGGTGCAGCCCCAAACTGGCTTTCACTTCTAGAACCTTTTGCTATTGCGGGAGCAGCTGCTGGAGCTTTTCAACCGAGCTGCAAGAGTGAAAAGTGTGATGGCATGTCTATCTGAGAAGGAAGGTTCGGTGCCGCAGCCTGTTGTGCACAATTTATATGCTGATAAGAGAAGGGGGTGCTTTTGGAACGTTTTCCTTCCTGACACTTCTGTCTCTGTGAGCTTTAGCTGCTTGGACTCAGGGATACCGAAGGTATGTGAAAGTGACTGGGATGCGAGAATCATGTTGCACAGGGAACAGGGAAGGTCAGCAAATGTTTCCTGTCCTGGCACATCTCTCAGTCTGAACTGCAGCTGCAGATGCTTCACTTCCGCCAAGGACTCTGCCACCTTGAGAGAAGGATGCGCTCTATGGAGTTGAGAAAGAAAGTGCGTCTCACTAGCTTCTTTCCTCTACTTCATAGACAGCAAAGGGGCTATGAAAGGCAGCACTGGCTTTTTGTTCTAGGACTTCTTCTTTACAAGCAGCTGCTGGATGTTTGGAAGGGGGTTTGGGATATGCAAAAATGAGAGGCTAAGATGGTAAGAGGGTAAGATGGAAGTCATCTGGCAAAAGCAGAGCTCACAAAAGGGCCAGCTGAGAAAGCTCTTGCTGCCTACAACTTCAACTGCACCCCTCAAAGCAGCAGCACACACGCTGCTCTCGGCACTTTCCTTCTCAGCTCTACGCACCATCCTAAGCCTTGCCTCTCCCACACTCAGGATCCAAAGACAACGGCACCAGGGACTGCTCACACACTAAAGGCACCAGGACAAAAGGCTCACCAGCTTGGCCTTTGCATTCCCGCTGACAGCTCCACAGCTTGAACCCAGAGAACTGCCTGCTGCCAACAGCCTTTCCAATCACTCTGAGCACCTCATGACAAGGAGTGTGGGGAATGAATCTCCAGCAGCCTCCTGCCCCAGGCTGTCCCCCGGGAGCAGCCCTGCTCCAGGCCGTGACTGCCACCTGCACAGCCAAAGGACCCAGAGCCGGTGTTACACACCACGGCTGTGCCTGGCACAGAGACACCAGTGGCCACACAAGTGGCCATGGCACTGTCCACACACAGTCCCTGCTGCTGCTCCCCCAGCCGCTGGCACCAACTCCCAGCCACCCACTCCTAAAGCCACGGGGCCCACTGGGACACTGCGGGGGCTCGTGGAAGCCAGCGGCCATTGTGACACAGCGGGGCTGCACAGAGCCCACGGTGCTTTGTGACCCGTGGCTCCCAGGAGAGCCTTTGTGATGCTGGGGAACTACAAGGAAGCCTGGCTCCTCTGTGACACCACCACAGAAGCTCAGGGGAGCCCTGGAGACCGTGCTGATGCTATTGAACCTGATGCAACCCTGCCTCCTCTGTGACACCACAGAAGCTCTTGGAGCCCTGGAGACCGTGGTGATGCTATGGAACCTGATGCAACCCTGCCTCCTCTGTGACACCACAGAACCTCTGGGAGCCCTGGAGACCGTGCTGATGCTATGGAACCTGATGCAACCCTGCCTCCACTGTGACACCACAGAAGCTCAGGGAGCCCTGGAGACTGTGGTGATGCTATGGAACCTGATGCAACCCTGCCTCCACTGTGACACCACAGAACCTCTGGGAGCCCTGGAGACCGTGCTGATGCTATGGAACCTGATGCAACCCTGCCTCCACTGTGACACCACAGAAGCTCGGGGAGCTCTGCAGACCGTGGGGATGCTGGCGAAGCTGACGGAACCCTGGGCACCACAGTGACGCTATGGAACCTGGTGGAACCGAGGGGCCACAGTGACACTGTGGGGCTTTTTGGAAGCAACAGGACCCTGGTGGGAAGCCACGGGATGATTAATCCTGCACGAACCTGCTCCAGGTGGGCTCCTCTCTCCCGGCTTCCACAGGTGCTGCTAGGATCCCACTCCGGCACTGGCTTGGCACGGGCTCACGGCTTCCTTTGGCAATGGCTCTGCTCCAGGATGGCATGCTGCAGAGAATGCAGGTAGATTTTGTGCTCACTCCTGGCATGCAGCTGGACAATAAAGCCTGATCCAGCCCCCCCTCAGCATATGTCCGGCTCTGGCATTGGGGCGGGGCAACTTTGGGAGCAGCCCCAGCCCTGCTCCTGCTCCCGGCTGGGCACCCAGCTGCTGGGACACAGGTGTGTCCTGATGCCACCGTCTACTCCTTTGAGAAGGGGAGGACAGAGTGCATCAGGGAGTTTGGTGTGGCTTACATGCGGCAAGGAGAAGGTGCAGCCCCAAACTGGCTTTCACTTCTAGAACCTTTTGCTATTGCGGGAGCAGCTGCTGGAGCTTTTCAACCGAGCTGCAAGAGTGAAAAGTGTGATGGCATGTCTATCTGAGAAGGAAGGTTCGGTGCCGCAGCCTGTTGTGCACAATTTATATGCTGATAAGAGAAGGGGGTGCTTTTGGAACGTTTTCCTTCCTGACACTTCTGTCTCTGTGAGCTTTAGCTGCTTGGACTCAGGGATACCGAAGGTATGTGAAAGTGACTGGGATGCGAGAATCATGTTGCACAGGGAACAGGGAAGGTCAGCAAATGTTTCCTGTCCTGGCACATCTCTCAGTCTGAACTGCAGCTGCAGATGCTTCACTTCCGCCAAGGACTCTGCCACCTTGAGAGAAGGATGCGCTCTATGGAGTTGAGAAAGAAAGTGCGTCTCACTAGCTTCTTT